>NC_047520.1:9924957-10003879 GCF_902827115.2 Pseudochaenichthys georgianus | reverse complement strand
TCTAATTTTATTCGCAGCGCATCTATAGCACTATCAACAACATGATCAATTTGGGGTGGTGTACATTTTGTATAAGTTTCCTCCCCTACATGCAGACATGCTATCGAGTTAAGTATTGGTTGAATCTCTTCCTTAAATGTGGCTATAGCACTAACAGATAGGTTTCTGCTGCAAGAGCTTTTGACTAATGCTTTGTAGTCTAGTAACAGTACTTCAAAAGTTACTAAGAAATGGTCGGATAAAGCAGGATTATGCGGTTCGACTAATAGTTGCTCAATTTCAATACCATAAGTCAGAACAAGGTCGAGAGTGTGATTATAACAGTGGGTTGGTTTATTTACACTCTGACAGAAACCAACAGAATCTAATATAGAGTTAAATGCAACAGTAAGGCTATTTTTATCATCGTCAACATGAATATTAAAGTCACCTACGATAATTACTTTGTCTGTTTTAAGAACCAAAGTTGATAAAAACTCAGAGAATTCTGATAAGAATTCTGAATAAGGACCTGGTGCACGATACACTGTAACAAATAAGATTGGCTGCAAAGTTTTCCAGGTCGGATGCGTAAGACTAAAAACGAGGCTTTCAAAAGAGGTATAATTACATTTTGGTTTAGTATTGATAAGTAAACTTGAGTCAAAGATTGCTGCAACTCCACCTCCTCGGCCCGTGCCTCGAGCAATATGAGTGTTGACATGGCTGGGTGGAGTGGCCTCATTTATGCTGACATATTCTTCATGTCTCAACCAAGTTTCAGTGAGACAGCATATATATATTATAATCTGATATTAAATCATTTACCAATATTGCTTTAGATGCTAGAGATCTTATGTTTAAGAGACCACATTTAATCTTCCTGTTTTGTTTGCACTGTAGTAGTTGTTTACATTTACTTTTATTAGGTTATTATGTATGACACCTCTATTAGGTTTTACCTTAAATTGTCCTTGGGCAGACACACACACCCGCTAATATTGGGTATTTTATGGGTTCGGGATTCCTATGGGTGACTGCCTAGGGAGAGAGCGCAGAGAAGCGTGTAAGACTGCGACTCTGCCTCCTGGTCTCAACTCCAGTTTGTCATGATTACGTCCACAAAGCCTGAAATGTTTGCCGAAAGAGATCTGCCCTTTCAAAGTAGGGTGAATGCCGTCTCTCTTAATCAGACCAGGTTTTCCCCAGAAGGCTGTCCAATTATTTACGAAGCCCACATTGTTTGCTGGGCAACCACCAAGACAACCAGCGCTGAAATGATGACATGCGGCTATACATGTCATCATTGATCAGATTGGGGAGGGGGACCAGAGAAGATTACGGGTGTCCGACATTGTTTTAGCATAACTACACACCGACTCCACATTAAGTTTTGTGCATTCTGATTGGCGTAAACGAACATCATTACCACCGACGTGAATAACAATCCTACTGTATTTACGTTTATCTTTAGCCAGCAGTTTAAGATGCGCCTCAACGTCGCCCGCTCTGGCCCCCGGAATGCATGTGACTGTGGAGGCCTTCGGTCTCTAAATTCACGTGTCTCATAATAGAGCTACCAATAACCAGAGTTGGCTTCTCAGCGGGTGTCTCGCTGAGTGGGGAATATCTGTTAGATACGTGAACGGGTTGGTGGGGACCTGCGGGTTTCGCGTTATGCCCCTTCTGAACAGTCACCCAGCCTCCCTGCTGCTCAGGAGTTGCCGGGGGACGGCTAAGAGGAGCTACATTTTGCCGGTCCGCACATGCTAACATGAGCTTTACTTTAACTGAGTTACTTTCTAAGATGCGGAGCCGGGCTTCTATGGCTATGATTCCCGCCTCCAACCTAACAACTATACTACATTTAACACAATGTATCCTTAACAGTAAGGGAGGCCGGGAAGTAACCAAACATGAGACAGGAAGAGCAGGAAATAGCACCAGAAGGTGGGGAAAGAGCCATGGCTAGCTATCAAGCTAAAGTAGCTACCGTTAGCAAACCCGAAAAGAGTGTAGGCAACTGTGGAGTTACAGTCGCTTAAGAGAAGGAGAGTTGTGAGTGCTTAAGCTGTAGTAACGTGTGATTACAACGTCAGGCAGTTGCCGTGATCAAGAGTTTTAAAACGATCGATTAAGTTTAAGTTAATAAGCTATCAGCAACAGAACAGGCACACGGGATACCCGGAGATAACAACAACAACCGGAAGTTACAACGTGCAACGTGCTCACCGCAATAGGTTCCTCCTTCAGAATCATTCGTATTACATCATCAATCAGATCATCGATCATATAATATCATAATATATAATATATTTTCTTATCTGAGTCAGCTTCTCCAGCCGTATCTGGCCGTGCAACACTTACAGTGTCACATACTGTATGCAGAGTATTATTTTAAGCAACACATTATGTTGACGAAACACTTGAGACAAATGTAATTAAAGTCAGATCCACTCGTGTTTTAGACGTGAACGCGCTCTCAGCTGGAGAGAAAAACCCTGGCTTGATTGACCGAATTGATAACCAGCGTCGTAGGACCGCTTAGCGAGATCTCGTTTGTTAGTTTGTTGTTGTTAGTTTGTTGTTACTTAAACATATCCAGGGTATGTTGAACTGGCTTCGTAGTACAGGGCACAGGTGGCTAGCAGCGCTAATGTCAAAGACATAGACATTATACATTATATTTGTATTTTACCAGGATGCAGTGACACAAATATTTACATATTTACATTTACTATCTACAGCACCCGCCGTCCCTGACATCCCCCATTCCCCCGTTGACAATTTACTAGCGGTACCGAAGAGGGCCGGTCAAGAGTCCCGGGATGATTTTAGTCCCATTCCACCACTGGCTACATGACCATATGATCGCCCATATTGACGCACCTCATTCCTAAACTTCTAACAGATACAACATAAACCGATCCTTCAGCCTCATATGAGCTCTCAGACACGTTCAAAATTAAACTGTCATCGCTGTCTGAGCTTGCTGCTGTGTGCACCATCGTGCGTTTACATCTGACTGTATATATATAAAGCTTTACATGCAGATGCTGGGATCCTGGACGGTGCAGCTGGAGCACTGTGCCCGCAATGACGTCACCCATCATTTGGCGGGACTTGAAGAATCCGCGAGAAGATCCAGAAAATTGTCAACATTGAAGGCAGATTAATGGTTATCAAAGTACAAAATATCCAAAATAAGTTCAGTAACGGTTTTGAATGGGACAATATTTACTCAAATTGATGGGTTTGGATGATGGGGAAAACCGTGTCACAGGCTCTTTAAGGCCAATGCCAGATTGCCAGCGATCAGACAGTACACTTTAACCCCAAAAAGCCATTTTGGGCATTGAAGGGGTAATACTGTTATGATTATTGTGTTATGTCACGTTTTCTATGTCTTGGTTTGGGTGTTTTGCTGTTCTCCCTGTCATGTTTTCCTCTGGGTATATTGTCTGGTCCTTTTCCCTGTGTTTTTTCCTCCCGTCGTTAGTTTCCCTGGTGTGTCTAGTTGTCTGATTGTTTTTCACCTGTGGCCCTTGTGTTTCTCCTCCCCTGCCCGGCTGTGTCTCGTCTTGTGATTACCCCTCCCTGTATTTAGTCTTGTCTCTTCCTGTGTTCAGTGTCGGTTCGTCTTGTGATTTGGCTTGTCCTCTGTGTCAACGCGCAAACAGCAGCAGGCTGCACGCGCACAGTTATCTCCATACGGTTCAGTGCAACTTTAACAGGCAGAGTGAGTGAGTGAGTGAGTGAGTGAGTGAGTGAGTGAGTGAGTGAGTGAGTGAGTGAGTGAGTGAGTGAGAACGATTGAAAAAACGATTGGCTTCAGTCAGCGGAGGGGCTTCAACCGAAGGCAAAAAAAACGGGGTACGGCCCGAAGCACGGCCTCCCCTAACGGGCCTTGCCGGTCGGCCCCCCCCCCCCCCCCCAGGTGCTGGGATCTAGTGCGGCGAGTGTTTTGATGGCAACAGCGGCTGGAGTGGAAAGGACTGCGGAGGTGCCGAACATGGAAGGCGGAAGGGCAAGTGACAAGGCGGATGAAAGGAAGGACAAAGAAAAAGAAGAAGAGCAAGAACAAGGCAATAAAGCGGGAGAGGAAGGAAAAGAGGGGAAGAAGGAGAGGACGAGGTACAGTGTGGAATTAACTGTGGAAGTGGTTGTGGAAGGTGCACTGTCCTATTATATAATAATAATAATAATAATAATGGGTTCCATTATAAAGCACTTCATATTTGAATTCAAATCCCGAAGTGCTACAAGTAGTGAGCATGAACAGTATAAATAAACATTACACAACACGGTAGAATTAATAAAAAAGCAATATAAATAAATAAAAGGTCTAGGCAAAGGCTCTTTTGAAGAGATGGGTTTTGAGGCCTTTTTTAAAAGCCTCCACGGTCTGTGGTGCTCTCATTTGGTCGGGGAGAGCATTCCACAGGCTGGGAGCAGCCGAGCAGAAGGCCCGGTCTCCCATAGTACGGAGCTTAGTCCTGGGGGGTTTTAGGAAATTGGAGTTGCTGGAACGGGTGGTCCGCAAGGAGGTATGGGGGGTGAGGAGTTCCTTGAGGTAGGGAGGGGCAGTTCCATGGACACACTGGTGGGTGAGGACGGAGACCTTGAATTCGATCCTCAGTTCCACGGGTAGCCAGTGTAGTGTTTTAAGGATGGGGTGATGTGATCATACTTCATATGATGGACCTGCTTAAAGGAATACAGAACAGTGTGGGACAGTGGATGGATGCAGAGTGACGGGAGAACAGTATGAAGTGACGATGAGGACCGTCCTGGGGAAAATGAAACTAATGGAGGGGTTGAGAGTAAACGGGGCCGCGGTGCATGCAAAAAACATTATGAGCACCGATGTGACCGTCTCGTTCCTACATCTGCCTGTTTATTTGCAGGGTAAAACGATACTAAATAGGCTCGAGGAGTGGGGAGTTAAGCCCATCTCGGACATTAAAAAAAAGAGTGTGGCCAGACTCGGACATTGCAGACGGCACGAGGTTCCTGAGAGTGAGGTTCAACAATGAGGTCCGCTCCCTGCCGTATTCCACGAAGTTCGACACGGTGAAGGGGGGCGGAGTACTTTCGGGTCCTGCACAATGGCCAGGTTCCAGTGTGCAGGTTATGTATAAAGCCGGGTCACATCTTTAGAGAATGCCCAGACTTAAGTGCCACAGGTGTTATGAGCAAGGGCACTATGCCAAGGAGTGCAAGTTTGGGGCTGAGAGAGAGAGGAGAGAGAAAGAGAGAGAGGAGGAAGACGACAAGGAGGAAGACGAGGAGGAAGACGAGGAGGAGGAAGAAGATGAGGAGGAGGAAGAAGAGGGGGGGAAGGCGACGAGGCGGAGGGGGCAGTATGAATACATGGGGGACACGTATAAGTTGATAAATGTGTATGCACCTAATATAAAGAGGGAGAGAAGGATTTTTTTTTTTGAGGGGTTGGAGGGAAAATGTGGGGGGAACTGTTTGATTGTGGGAGACTTCAATGTGCAGTGTGGAAGGTTGGATGCGCCTGCGGGTGCTCGTTTTATTGGCGACTCCTCGAGGGTGGCACTCAAAAAGATAATGAATGAGAATGGGTTGATAGATGTGTGGAGAGAAAGAAATCCGGATGTGAGAGAATCTTATTGGAGACGGGTGGTGAAAGATAAACTTAGGCAGAGCAGGATTGATTTAGCTCTGTGCTCGGAAGCCGTGAATGAAAAGATTGGAAAGATTGAATATAGGACCCACAGCGTTGAGTGATCATATGGTTCTTAGTCTCAGGATGGGGCTGAAGGTGAATGGGAGAGGCGGGGGATGTGGGTGCTTGAATGCGAAACTACTGAATGATGAGGTATATAAAAAAGGGTGAGAGAATGTATAAGGGAGGGGGTTGATACAAGGGACAATAATATATTAGTGTGGTGGGGGGAGTTAAAAGAGGAGATCAAGAGAATAAGCATAAAACACAGTAAGGGGGAAAACTGTGCTTGATAGAAGAAGGGAGGAAAGGGTGAGGGGAGAGTTGGCTAAAGAGGCAGCAAAGATAGACAAAGAGACAGGGAGAGATTTAGGGAGATACACGAGGATCAATAGATGAGCTAGAGGTATAGAGGGGGACAAATGCAGGGGGGGCGATTGTTAGAAGCAGGTCAAAGTATGCAATGGAGGGGGAAAGGTGTACTGGCTACTTTCTGAGGTTGGAAAAAATTAAGCAGGAAAACAAATATTTAAAACAGGTTGAGGGAAAGGATGGTAGGAAGATAACAGATTTAGTAGGGATAGCAGAAAGGGTGGAGGAGTTCTACAGGGAATTATTTAAGAAAGAAGAGGCAGATACAGAGAGTGCAGAGACGGTGATAGAAAGTATGGATAAAGTTTTAGATGAGAATGATAGAGAGATGTGAGGGAGAGATTGGTAAAGGGGAAATAGATCTAGCAATAGGAGGGTTGGGTAGAAATAAGAGTCCGGGGTTAGATAGGTTAACAGCAGAATTCTACATCACCTTTAAGGAACTGTTTGGTACCAGTGCTGCACAGGGTGTTCAAACACATTGAGGAGGAGGGTGACCTGCCGGCCAGCATGGCAACGGGGGTTATAAGCATCATATACAAAAGGGGGATAGGGACAGATTAGAAAACTATAGGCCGTTGAGCATGCTAAACAATGACTACAAAATATTGGCGAGGGTGTTAGGGAATAGAATAAAGAGGGTAATTAAAACGGTGGTGGGTGGGACTCAGGCGTATAGTGTACCGGAGAGGGATATAAGTGACACGACAAGCAATATCAGAGATACTATTAAACACATGAAGGAGGGGAAGGGTGGCATAGTTATGAGTCTTGATTTAAATAAAGCGTTTGATCGGGTCAATCATGAGTATTTATATAGAGTGTTAGGGAAAGCAGGGTTTGGGGCTGAAGTTGGTGGGCTGGATAAAAAAATTATATAGTCGGGCGGTGAGTTGCGTTAAAATAAATGGGATAGTTACAAATGTGTTTAGGTTAGGGAGGTCGGTCAGGCAGGGATGTCCTCTCTCCTCCATGTTGTATGCCTTGTCAGCTGAACCTTTAGCCACAATGCTAATTCAGAACAAGAACATTAGAGGAGTGGAGATACCGGGGGGACAGACCAGTCTCCTGTACCAGTATGCAGATGACACCACGGTTACGGTCAGAGATGGGGATAGTGTGAGGGAAGTGTTAGAAGTAGTGCAGCAGTATGGCAGGGCGTCAGGGGCGAAGATAAATATAGACAAATCAGAGGTAATGTATATAGGTGAGGAAGGAGTGGAAAGGACAGGAATAGGGTTCAAGGAAAGGCAAGATTATTTTAAGGTGCTGGGGGTTAATTTGGGTATAAAATAAAAGGAAGGGAGGGATGAGCAATATGAGGGAATCATCAACGGAATAAAGAAAACGCTAAGGTTTTGGAAGATGAGGCATTTAAAGTTAAGAGGGAAGGTAGTGGTGATAAATGGGCTCATAATGAGCAGATTGGTCTATATCATGACTGTCATGGAAATGCCTGAAAAGGTTCATAAAGAAATAGACAGGGCAATAAATGAGTTTTTGTGGGAAGGGAAGGGAGTTAGAGTTGCTAGGGAGGTAATGGAGAACGAGTATAGGGATGGAGGGACGAAGCTGATCAACGTGGAAAGGAAAAAGAAGGCGCTAAGGGTTAAAATGATGTTAAAATATGTTGGTGACAAGGAGGGAAAAAAAGATTATGCGTGGAAGGTATTTTTAAAAGAAGCTATCAATAAGTGTGGAGGCTGTGGGGACAGCGATTTGTTCATGGTTTTCAAAAAAGGAATGCTTAGCAGTGTTTCGGAGTACCAGGGAGGCGCTATTAGCATGGGGTGAGTTTCTGAAAGGGGTAAAGCATGAGTGTGTGAATGTTGAGCAAGTGTGGAATCAGCCCATTTTCATGAACCATATGATCACGGTGCAGAAGTGTCCTATATTTGATCTCCAAATGTGGAGGGCGGGTTTTAGAAACGTAAGGGATTTGGTGTATGAGTTTGTGCCGGGGTTCATGGGAGCACGGGTCATAGTGGATGAGGTGAGGGGTCGGGGGGGGAGTATGCTATTAAGAAAGGCGGAAGATATCATGGAGAGGGTGAAAAAGGGTATGCCTGTGGGCTGGGTGAGAATGGTTGAAGGTGAGACTACAAGAAGTGGAGAGAGCGTGGCGGAAATGTATGTGGGGGAGGGGGATACTCGTGTGAAAATGGAGAAAGTAAACACGAGGGTGATTTACAAAATGCTAAGGGGAGGTAAAATAAGAAGACCTGCTTCTGAGCGTGTGTGGGGAAATGTTTGTGAAAAGTTTGATGGGCGGAAGATATGGGGTAATTTAAGGGTGAAATGGAATAGCATTGAATGTGAGCATTTTGATTTTATTTTTCATCACAACAGGGTGTTCAACAATTTGATCATAAGCAGGTTGGATGCCACGGTGAAGAAAGAGTGTGATGTGTGTAAGGTAATTGTGGAAACGTGTATGCATGGATTTTTTGAATGTAGAGAGCTAAAGGTGTATTTTGAACGGGTGAAAGGGCTAATTGATAAGTGTTGGGGGGATAGAATATTAAAAACGATGGTATGGAAGGAGTTGTGGCTGTTTGGGGTGAGGGGGGGAGTGAAAGGTCCCAATGTGAATCTCTGTAACTATGTGCTGAGCCATGCCCGGTATGCTGTAAAACTTAGGAGAGACTTGGCCCATTATGGGAACAGAAAGGTAGACGTATGGGACATATTTAAGAGGATTTTAAGCAAGGACGTTCAGATGGCATATGTGTACCTAGAAAAGGACGCGTTTCTGGAGAGCTTTGTGGAAGGGTGCACTCTGGTGGAGGTTGGTGACAATGACAGACTGGTGTATAAGTATGACGGTGTTGGCTAACAGGTCTAGTGTGAAACGTGAAAAGCGTGGAGTATGTGTCATATAAATAATTGCCTGATAGCAGTGTTTTTTGTTTCTCGTATTCTGATTTTGTATTTTTGTTAACTATGATGGGATATTCAAGTAAGATCCAACTTATTTTTTTTGGCAATCTTCTTTTGGCTAATTGCATTATGCTTCTTTACTTTTTGTCATGTTATGCATGATTATTATGTTTGATTGTTTTAAATGCAGGGCCACATTGAAACCACAGGTAAAAATTGAAAATGTTGAATTGTGAATTTTTCTAATTAAAAAAAAAAAAAAAAAAAAAAAACTCCTCGGTGAGTGTTCTGTTCTGTCTTTGTCAGTATAGCCTTGAAATAAAGGAATTTCACGTTAATCTGCATTTGGGTCCTACCTGCTTCACACACCGTAACATTACGAACCGACCAAAAATAGACCCAGCGGATTCAGCTTTTTTGATGCTCCAGGCGGCTGCTAAGAGAAGGAGGCGCAAAGCCAAGCTAGCAGCCATGCCTCCATGCTCCAGTACCGGCCCACGCAGCTTTGCGTCCATACTGGATTACCTGGCTTACACAGCCAGGGTCCAGGCTTCCGCTCCGGACCTTACAGCCATGTTTACGGCTTCAGAACCGGACCTTACAGCCATGATTCTGGCTCCAGAACCGGACCTTACAGCCATGTTTCCGGCTCCAGAACCGGACCTTACAGCCATGTTTCCGGCTTCAATTCCGGCCCCCGCAGCCATGTTTCCAGACCCAGCTCTGGCACCAGCTGCCACAGTCCCATCTCCAGTTTCCTCTCCAGTCCCCTCTCGAGTTCCCTCTCGAGTTCCCTCCTCTAGTCCCTCCTCTCATCCCTCCTCTAGGTCCCCTCTCGAGTTCCCTTCTCTAGTTCCTCCTCTAGTCTCCTCTCGAGTCTCCTCTCGAGTCTCCTCTCGAGTCTCCTCTCGAGTTCCCCCTTGGTTCCCCTCTCGAGTCTCCTCTCGAGTCTCCTCTCGAGTCCCCTCTCGAGTTCCCTCTCGAGTCTCCTCTCAAGTCCCTACCCAATGTCCTGGTCCGTTGGAGGTTCCGCTGGGGGTCCTGCCAACTCCATGTCCTATCCTGTTGGAAGCCCTGTCGACTACTCCTCTGCCAGGGGTCCGACCAATCGTATGTCTGTCCCGTTGGAGGTCCCGCCGTCTACTCTCCTGCCGGGGGGCCTGCCAGCTCCTTGTCCTGTCTCATTAGAGGTCCCGCCGACCACTCTCCTGCCGGGGGTCCTGCCAACTCTTAGTCCTGTGCCGTTGGAGGCCCCACCGACTACTCTCCTGCCGGGGGTCCTGCCAACCCTTTGTCCTGTCCTGTTGGAGGTCCCGCCATCTGCTCTCCTGCCGGGGGTCCAGCCAGCTCCTTGTCCTGTCTTGTTGGAGGTCCCGCCAACTACTCTCCTGCCGGGGGTCCTGCCAACCCTTTGTCCTGTGCCGTTGGAGGCCCCGCCGACTACTCTCCTGCCGGGGGTCCTGCCAATCCCGTGTCCTGGTCCTCTTCCGTGGGGGATCCTGCCGAGGCCTGTCCCACCAGCTCCGACACCGGGTCCTGCCCGGCCTCCGGCGCTGTCCCGTCTGCCTGCAGACCGTCTGACACATTACACTTATCTGGCTATGCTGTTGTGAACGACTGGGAAGTCTTAGAAAGCCGAGCATTGCCCAATGGCACGTCGGCTCAGGCGGCAGCGTTGTATGCTCTACTTACAACTCTGTAAGTAGTTCTAAGTAGAGCGTGCATTTTGGCTAAAGATAAAGTTGCGACCATTTTCACAGACTCCAGGTATGCTTTCGTGTATGCCACGATTTTGGAGTCTTGTGGAAAATGTGCGGTTTCTTAACATCAGCTGATAAGCCTATTCAACATCATGCGTTAGTGGCTCAACTGTTAGACGCTATCCTGCTCCCTGCACAGCTAGTAGTAGTTAAATGTGCTGCTCACACAAATTCTGATGATCCTATTTCACGCGGAAATGCGTTAGCCGACACCGCGGCTAAACAAGGGGCCATTTCCTCCTCCATGGTGCTCCAATGTCCCTCCACACAACCCACAGAACCCATTTGTTTGCCTTCCTTTAATGATGTCGCGGACATGCAAGCCCGCGCTGATGCTAGGGAGAAAGACTTATGGCTGCGCAGAAGTTGTACACTTGACGTAGAGTCCCGCTTGTGGCTCCACCCAGATGGCCGAATGGTCTGCCCCCGTTCGTTCCTCCATGTTTTGGCACATGTTGCACATGGCTCTACACATGTAGGAAAAGGAGGGATGAATGGGATTATACAATCACAATGGTTTGCCCCAGGCATCACACTAGCAACACAGGCCCTAGTAGATAGATGCATGACATGCCAGCAGACGAGAAAGAAAAGTGTCCCAGTCCAACACGAACACTGGGTACCCCCGTCAGGGCCCTTTGTAAATATGCAAATCAACTTCTCACACATGCCACCATGCCAAGGTTGCAAGTATCTCTTGGTAATAGTGTGCCAGTTCTCCAAATGGGTAAAGGCCTACCCAACCAGAAAAGAAGACGCTAGAACAGTTGTAAAGTGTCTTCTCAAAGATGTTATTCCTAGATTTGGTGTGCCCACAGGAATTAACAGTGACAGAGGTCCAGCATTCGTTTCTAAGATAACCCAGAGTCTAGCTACAGTGTTAGGGTTCAGATGGCAGTTGCCCGTTCCCTATCACCCACAGAGCTCAGGCCAGGTTGAGAGAATGAACTTGACCATAAAGGAGAAACTCACCAAGACAATGTTGACCACAGGATTAAAATGGGTAGATGCGCTACCACTAGTCCTGTGCTCCATCAGAAGCACACCAAATGCTACGAAACCACACCAACGGGCACATCATTACCTAGCGACAAAATCAGGTTGTTTCCAAATACCACACAAACATTCAGTAAGGTGCGAGAGAGAAAAAGAGAGAGAAAAAGAGAGAGAAGAAGGAGGAAAGTGGGCCCCGAGATAAGGCCACTCCCTTTTCCTGCTATTTTCATTCGCAAGACAGGATCACAGAATATTTCCTTTGAATGTCCGATTACAAAATGTAACTCACATGACTGTGTTGTGTTTCCTATGTTTCTAAGCAAAGACTTGTGGGCGTGGAACGTCTATCCAGAGACAGGGTACCAGCGGTTTCAGGTCTCACAGTGGATGGTAAGAATAACACTCAACACCATTGCAAATGTACCCCCAGAAATGTTGTGTTTCACTAAAGAACAGTTAAAGAATGATCTTATGTGTACCACATGGACACCCAATTACAAAGGTCCCAGTACAGGGGTCACTAGATGCTCGTATATTGAACCAGGTTCAGCAGCAATTAAGTCACCAGGAAGTTATGTAGATTCTTCCAAGAATGCCCTAATCACTCCACCTAAACAAACTAGAACCAATTCTGCAATGAGTTTAATGTTAGATTATGCACATGAACGCAATGTTAGCAACTGTTGGCTGTGTCAAAATATGCCACAGTCCATGTTCAGCCCAATTCCTTTCACAAAAGCTGACTACGGTTTAGTTAGCTGGAATGATAGAGCATCCCGAATTAGCGATGAGGCAGATGATTGTTACACCCCTTCCTACCCCATAGGCTCTGAGCAACCTTTAAGGTACGAGGGCTTAATCTCACTCATTGTTGACACAGTAAATAAAGATTACCTGCCAGATGGTTTCAAACAATTAATGATGCTAAGACTTATATATGTCAAGAAATACATTAACCTAGCTTTTGAATACAGATTCCAATTGCCTCTAGTCCATACTAATTGCTCAGCTAATTCTACAAGTCCAACATGTTTACCTCAACCACACACACCATCTTTGTTGGTTGAAGCCTTGGTAACAGTCGTACCCTGGTTTGGCTCCCGAACAGTGGACTCAGTTAAAGTTAAAATACATGACTGTTCGCTGCCGTTACCCCTAGGTAAGTCCCCTACATGTGACTGTTCAGTTTATATTCCCCCAGTTGAGGTGCATGAGTGGAAGAATGTGTCCATATGTTTCCAGAACGGAGGAGGGTTTCTACCCTCTGACGATGTGGGCCACGGCGACTGTAACACCGTAGTAAAGGTAAAATTAACCGGAACTCCCCTCCCAGAGAGAGTTTACATAGTTTGTGGGGACAAAGCCTACGGTTGCGTGCCTTATGACTTTTTTCGTGGCACCTGTTATAGCCTATCTGATCCCTTTGATCCGTAAAGTAGAGACTGATGAGATTGCAGCAATACTCCCCTCCCTACACATAAATCGTAGGACCATCACAACAGGTCAGCAGCTGGCTAGCGCTTTTCTGCCCTGGTACGATATTTATGTTTCCCAGCAGGAAATTATAGCTCTCTCCAAGGTAGTGGAAAACCACCTCAATGTATCCAACACAGCCATGTTAGCTGAACACAAAGAACTGCAGGAAGTTGGAACAGTGGCATTACAGAATCGCATGGCATTGGATATTCTGCTAGCAGCACAGGGGGGCACATGCAAGGTGATTGGATCTGAGTGTTGTTCTTTCATCTCTGATGCTACACCTGAGGTCATGGATATGGCTTATGATACTGCTAGGGGAATAAAAGAATTGCACGAAACTCATGGGTTTGCATTTGGGGATTTAACTGGAACATTTGGGTCATGGGGAGCGGGGTTTGTTAAAATTGCTGTTACCATTTCAATGTTTATCTTAGCTGTGCTAATCCTGATAGTGTGCCTAGTTACTGTAGTTAAACTAGTCTTGCAAAAGATTACCAAAACCGCCCTCCAGGCTCCACAGAGACTGGTGGGGTACACCACCGTTGATGACACCGTGATGATGTACGACGCCGAGCTTCTAGACCGGTGGGTCTCATCCGTGGCATCCGAACCATGGGTTCCCCCTTACAGCAGATGGCCAATAAATTCAAATTGATGCTCAGATTAAAGAAAGATATTTTGGCTTTTTCCCTTTCAGGTTGTTACACTACACGATAAATGTCTGACTTTTCCTTTTCAGATTTTGAACAATGTACTTGATTAAAATGAATGTATTGATTTCATTAAAACTGAGTGCCTTACTCTTGATTAAAGCGTAATGAAGTAAACGTAAAGTAATCCTAAAATTGAGGACACTGTAATTTTGCAGATTACAAATTGATCAAATCACCACTGTGAATTGTATACCTTAACTGTGAATTGTATACCTTAACTGTGATTTTATACCTAAGCTGGATCTGTTATGATCTTGATTTTATACCTCAGCTGGATCTGTTATGATCCTGATTTTATACCTCACCTGGATCTCTTATGATCCGATGTTTTAAATGGATTTGACTAGTGATTGCCTTAAAGTAAACCTTTAAACTGCAAGCTGGTTTTAATTTTATAGTTTGATAAGTGAGATCAATTAATGGTTACATGTTAAAACATATTGTTTTAAAGAAGATGTTTTTGCTATTATGCATCTGTGTTTTATGTGTGTTCATTATTGTGCTTTTGACAAAAGATGATCAAACACTGATGAGAGATGATTTTTCTATTGTGGTTGTCTGTATCAATCATTGTGGTTTAATGTTTCAATCTTATTCTACTTTATTATGTAATTGATGTACGGTGGGACCACACTCAAATCTGAAGACGCCTATTGATTTAAGTATTGACCAAATTATTATTAGACTAATGTTTTCAGGTTATCATAAATGATAAAAAAAAGAGTGGACTGTTAGAGAATAATTGTGACTTTACTTAGACATTTAACTTTATTTTGTGTGTTTACATGTACGACCATCCCTGCTTCTTATCTCCCGTAAGGAATGTGTTGATGCGGTCGTATGTTATTAGGTTTTACAGCTTGACCTACAGGGCATAGGGAGGGTTTTTATGAGTATGAGAACGCTGGTTTCTAAGCTCCAGAGATGGTAGAGACATTTCCTCCGCAGATGTGTTTACGCCATGGTTTATGCCCATCCCCAATATGTGGATTTAACTCTCTGTAAACTAGTTAAAAGGTCTACCAAGATGCGAGGCTGATCAGATTTGACATGGCAAACCACCCGTGCAGTCAGAACCTTTGACTGTGTGACTTGTGATGTGAATTTCTCCGGCCGATGCTTGTATTAAATCTCAGTGTTTGACATCAGAACTCCTGCTCGTCCCGTGTCTCCTTCATGAGTCGGTGACTCTCACAGCATTACTACACAGAATTTTCCTCCACAGGGGCTTTGTGCATGCAGGTTTGCATCAGAGTGAACATCTCGCTCTGACATCTGTAAACGGAAAAGCAGGTTTATTGCTTATGGATTATCAGAAATAATTTCAAAGGGACACAAACACATTGGATTAACCTATGGATTAACTTCAGCAGAGTTGTTATCATTGTAATGCCATTGAAGACCACTTTTGACCAGACAACGACACAGGTAAGCCATATTAGCATTTTTAGCTATCTAGCGCCACATGTTTTGATGTCTGTTTTTGTTTATGAAGTCGCGAGTTCTTATCATATAGTGATAATGTATGTACCCATCGATTCTGTGTCATCTCACGATGTGAATCGATGTGTTGGATGTGCAGAAAGGATAAATAATAAGGTTTTATGAGTGAGTTTCGGTGCAGTAATCTGTTAGCATTTTTCGCTCGCTGCTAATTCAGAGGCTCAGTGTTAGCATTGTGGGGTTTTAAAAAGAAAAAAAAAAGCTAGATGAGTTTCTTCCCGTTACATGGATATAAAACATTCATAGTTTATTAAATATTAAGATGCCCTCAGACAGGCAAGATGTTGCAGGAGGGCCCCGGTACCGGGATCTCTCGTGCATAACAGGTTAAATGATCTGTTATCCCCAAAAGACAAGGCAGGTTCCGTCATCTTTGTTATAAAAAAATAACCACAACTTAAAGGGCCAAATTATGCAGTATTCAGTGGAAATAGGACAGGAAACAACTCTGTGAACACTGCGGTGTGTGACGTCACTCTGCCCAGGGGCACCCCCACTGACAGGACGTGGAGATTTTTCCAGTAGGTTAAATCTAAACCCACGGAATGAGGAATGTACACCATGCGTCTCTTCTGACTCACGGGGTCGATACACAGGCGAATAAACCACCTCTTGTTACGGTTATCTGAGAGAACCCAAATGCAGGACACGGCAGTGTGTTACAAAGGTTTTATTTGGAGGAGATAATCCGGCTGGAGAGTATCCACTGGAGCGTAATCCACTGAAGAGTATCCTCCGGAGTTTGAATCCACTGGAACGTAATCCACTGAAGCGTAATCCTGGAGCACAAGAAGAACAGGTAAGAATATATTCAGGTGTAGCGAAAATAGTCACTATACTTTAAGAAGGCTGAGAAGGCTAAGAGTTTTACCACTGGGGTTTAACAACGATCTGGCGCTGACAGGTTGTGGAGCCTCCGCTGATATACTATCCGTAATGGCTGATGGGAATCAGGTGTGTCGCAGAGGAGAGTGTTCAACTGTTTGCAGCTGGTGGAGATTTGAGCCGGGAGCCAGGAGTGACAGGCACCACGCCCACACAGACAGGGAAAGGGAAAACACACACACAAGGAAGGTGGCTGGAGAATGCAACCACCACAGTACCCCCCCCCCCCCCCCTTAAGGGACGCCTCCAGGCGGTCTACCAGGTTTACCAGGTCTTCCAGGGTTATCCCGGTGGAAGTCCCGTATCAGAGATGCGCCCACGATGTCTCGCCGGGGAACCCAACACCTCTCCTCTAGACCATAGCCCTCCCAATCCACCAGATATTGGAATCCCCTTCCACGGCGACGAACGTCCAACAATCGCCTGACGGTGTACGTTGGATGATTATTGATGATGCGGGGGGGTGGGGGAACACTCACTGGAGGAGACAAAGGACTGCTGGCAACAGGTTTCAACAGAGATACATGAAATGTTGGATGAACCTTCATGTGTGAGGGAAGTTTGAGTTTGACTGCAGATGGATTAATAATGGAGTCGATGATGAAGGGGCCGACATACCGTGGGGTAAGTTTCTTTGACTCTGTCTTGAGTGGGAGATCTTTGGACGAAAGCCAAACACTCTGACCTGGTAAGTAGTTGGGGGCCTGGGTCCTGTAGCGGTCTGCGATGAGGCGGTTGCGGGCAGCGGAGCGGAGCAGGGCTGCTCGGGTGTCCCTCCACACCTTACGACAGCGACGAAGGTGGGTCTGAACGGTAGTGCTGGAGCGACGCGTTGACTTCAAAATATCGTCGACGACATATTTCCGCGTCGACGCGTCGCTACACACACGTGGGTGTGTAAACAAAGCAACAAGCCGTTCGCAATCGCACTTCAAACACAATGGAGACTGAAATGGCTACCAACTCCTCCTCACAGGATTGCGCACGAAGCCCTCGAAAACATCTCGCCCTAGGTCTTCAAAAGCATGGGAATATTTTAAAGTTAGTCCAAAACGCAAAGATATTGTCATTTGCAGTCTTTGCCAAATGGAGTTGGCATATCACACAAGCACAACGGCTATGTTGGAACATTTAAAGCGGCAGTTAGCTGTGGTGGCTACCATTAGCAGCTAGCATTTGCTCTCCGATTTTTACATAAAAATGGAATTATGGATTATAAATTCAATATTTTTTTTATACATAGACGTTAAAAACCTATGGATTAACCGATTCAGCCGCGTTTTTTCTCGTTTTAATGCCATTGAACACGTCTTTTGATCAGATTGACAGCTACGGTGGTGAGACGATCTCCCTAGAAGCTCTGTAAAGGTACGTGTTGTGATGACTGTATTTGCTTCCCCTGTCGCGAGTCCGGATCACTCAGTGATGATACTATATACCTACATAATCTGTGGAGTCTCAGCTTTAATCGGATATCTTGTATGTGCAGCTACGATAAGTAATAAGGGTACTTTTATCTTGAGTTCTGTGCCAATGTCCGTTAGCATTTTTCGCTCATGGGTCATTTAGATGCTTCTTATGAGACTTGTGTTTTGTTTTGGTAAACATGGTTTATATCGTCAGTTAGCTGAGATTATTTCCGTTAATCTGGTATGACACATTAATAGTTTGTTAAATATTAAGATCCCCTGAGACACAGTATCGTGAAAAAAAAAAATTTACATTACGTTTTTTTTACATTACGTTTTTTATGAATTGAACAACAGAAAAATAATCGTTAGATTAGTCGACTAATCGATCAAATAATCGCCCGATTAATCGTTTTCGAAATAATCGTTTTCGAAATAATCGTTTCCCCCCAGCACTACTGAACGGAGGGAACAGCAACTTCCTCTTCCTGGGCTGGAAACAGAGGTGGTTGGAAACCCATGGCACAATGAAAAGGTGAAATACCTGTGGCTGCACTTGGCAGGGAGTTGTGGGCATACTCGATCCATGGCAGATGTGGGACCCATGACGAAGGGTTCTTGAAAGCCACACAACGAAGGGCCTACCCCAGATCCTGGTTGGCCTGTTCTGTTTGCCCGTTCGTCTGAGGATGATAGCCAGATGACAGGCTCACCGATGCTCCCAGAGCCTGACAGAAGGCCTTCCAAACGTGGGAAATGAACTGGGGGCCCCGGTCAGAGACGATGTCGGTGGGGATCCCATAAAGTCGAACTACATGGTTGACCAGAAGATCTGCAGTCTCTCGGGCAGTGGGAAGTTTGGAAAGAGCCACAAAGTGTACCATCTTTGAGAATCTGTCCACAATAGTTAGGATGATGGTATTTCCTTGTGAAAGTGGAAGTCCAGTAACAAAATCCAATGCTACATGCGACCAAGGGCGACTAGGTACTGGCAGTGGGCGAAGCAGGCCAGCGGGAGGCTGGTGGGAGGACTTGGCGCGGGCACACACTGTACAGGCAGCAACAAAGGCCCTGGTGTCTTGAGCCATGGAAGGCCACCAGAAGCGTTGTTTGAGAACGAACAGTGTGCGATGGACACCAGGATGACATGAGAAACGAGAGGTGTGTGCCCACTGCAGGACCTTGGAGCGAACAGGGGTAGGCACAAAAAGACAATTAGCTGGGCAGTTATCTGGGCTAGGCTGCGCTCGCTGGGCCTCCCTGACCAATGACTCAATCTCCAAGGTAACAGCCCCCACCACGCAGGAGGCAGGCAGGATAGTGTCTGGACTGGCAGCTGGTCCATCGGAAGCGAACTGGCGAGAGAGTAGGGCTGTGGCGATACACTAATCTCACGATACGATACGATACACGATATTCAGCCAACGATACGATATATATCACGATATTCAGCCAACGATACGATTCGATATAATTCGGTACACTTATATCATTTTCTGAAAGATTTTAAAGGGACAGTGGGATTTTGGTGACATCTTGTGAGTGTTCCATTGACTTGGATTGAATTAATTCAACTGAAAACTGAAAGCATCAAGTATACAATATATGGCTTTGACAGAGCGTCTACAACTTGCAAATGCTGGACAAAATGAATCAAAAGATGTGGTGAGAAAATTAGTTTCATTTATTGAAACAGTGCAAACTGTAGCTGTAAAGTGCAGTATCACAATGGACAATGGAGAATGAAAAGGTGCAGCAGGTGGCCGAACACGGGGGATTTGAATGGGACTTGTTAGAAATTAAAATCAATGTTTTGATGGCATAAAGTACCTTAAACATACCGTCAGTTTAAATGCTGTTTTATACTGAAAAACCAGAAGTTGTTGTGCACAACCAGTGGTTGAGCTTTTATTCTGAAAATCCTTCATCTCCGGTTAGCATTTAGCATGTGGCTAATATACAATTTCCTTTTGAGGTGAATTTAGTAGCGATATGACACGGAGTGTTGCACATCGAAACCTACTGATTTCAACACTACAACTATAGACGTCGAGATATTATTATTGCTGAATATTAAATGAAGGTACAGTTTATTTGAATACGTTTGTTTACAGACGTGGGTAGCATGAGACAACATTCGGAACTACCGGAAATGATACCAGCCGTGAGGTCTTTTTGGAGTATTGATTACAGCGTTTAAAATGTATTAAATGAAAAGTCATGAAAGAGATAAGGAGGAGAAAAGGCATGTTTAGTTATATATTTAATGTGCAATGTCTGAATCCTCTGTAATGCGAACATTGGAGACGTGGAGGGCCGATCCCCAGCAGCGCCAACCCGCCCACAGGGAGGATTCAGCAGAGGATATTTAACAGCTGGAAAGGTGGAGCTCGCTCTCTTCCCTTCGCTCACGAGAGCCAGAACACAGCTGTTTTTCTGACTGAACCATCTTCTGCTTGTAACATTACCGCGCTTTTTATTAATTAAAGTATACATTTGAACATTCTCAGAGACTCAATCAGTCTCCTTTTTAAAGCTTCTCTCCTGGACGCGAGTATAACGAACACAGTTATCAGACTTAATGTATCGATACCCGCGGCTGAAATATCGATACTTTCTCGGAAAACTAAATATCGATATATATCGCAAGATCGATTAAATTGCACAGCCCTACGAGAGAGGGCGTCAGGCTTGAGGTTCCGTGACCCTGGACGGTAGGTGAGGGTGAATGAGAAGCGGCCGAAATACAGGGCCCATCGAGCCTGACGGGAGTTAAGGCGCTTGGCAGATTGGATGTACGCCAGGTTCTTGTGGTCCGTCCATACAATAAAAGGGAGTTCAGCTCCCTCCAGCCAGTGCCTCCACTCCTCTAGGGCAAGTTTGACAGCCAGCAGCTCTCTGTTACCCACGTCATAGTTCTTCTCAGCTGGGGTGAGGCGGCGATAGAAAAATGCACAAGGATGCAATTTTTGGTCTCGTTCCGAGCGCTGGGAAAGAACTGCTCCTACCCCGGTGTTGGAGGCATCGACCTCCACAACGAACTGGCTAGAGGAATCAGCGTGGATGAGCACAGGGGCAGTGGTGAAGAGTCTCTTTAGCTCTGAAAAGGCTGCATCGCACTCTGGGGTCCAGGAAAAGCCAGTTGTGGGGGAAGTGAGTCTGGTTAAAGGACCCGCCACTCTGCTGTAGTCCCTGATGAAGCGCCGATAGAAATTGGCGAAACCAAGAAACTGTTGAAGCAGTTTGACTGAGGTTGGTTTGGGCCACCCCACCACCGCTTGGATCTTCTCAGGGTCGGACCTAAGCTTTCCTTCCTCAACGATGTAGCCCAGGAATGAGACTGTGTTGACATGGAATTCGCATTTCTCCGCCTTTACAAAGAGTCTGTTCTCCCGGAGTCTCTGCAGAACCTGCCTGACATGGATAATGTGCTCCTCCTTGTTACGAGAGAATATGAGGATGTCATCCAGGTAGACAAAGACTGATCGGTTGAGGAGGTCACGGAGCACATCGTTCACCATTGACTGAAAGACTGCAGGGGCATTCGTCAGTCCAAAAGGCATCACCAGATACTCGAAGTGACCGAGTGGTGTGTTAAAGGCCGTCTTCCACTCGTCCCCTTCTCGGATTCTGACGAGGTGGTAGGCATTGCGGAGGTCCAGTTTGGAAAAAATGGTGGCTTCCTGGAGGGGTTCAAAGGCGGAGTTAATGAGGGGTAGTGGGTATTTGTTTTTTACAGTAATGGCATTGAGACCCCTGTAATCAATGCAGGGCCGCAGTGAGCGGTCCTTCTTGGAGACGAAGAAAAACCCAGCACCGACCGGGGAGGAGGATGGCAGAATGACACCAGCAGCCAGGGAGTCATGGATGTAATTTTCCATGGATTTTCTCTCAGGGCGAGATAGGTTGAACAGACGTGAGGAAGGCAGAGGGGCCCCGGGAAGGAGGTCAATGGGACAGTCGTAGGGTCGATGAGGAGGAAGAGAAAGAGCTCACTGTTTACTGAACACCTCTCCTAGGTTATGATATTCAGTGGGAACAGATGACAGGTCAGGCGGCTCGATCTTGAGTGGTGGAGAGGCGGCCTCTGCTGGCGGTAGGGGAGACTGCAGGCATGAGGATAAGCAAAAAGAACTCCAACTAATGATCTTGCCAGTTACCCAATCAATCTGGGGGTTGTGAGTTCTTAACCAGGGATGGCCCAACACTATGGGGGCCTGAGGTGAGGAAATTAGGTGAAACTGAATAAACTCACGATGGTTTCCAGACAGAATGAGGTTTACTGGCTTGGTGCGATGAGTGACTTGGGCCAGGAATTTTCCATTTAGAGCATTAGCACTAAGAGGTGAATCTAACACTTCGCAGGAAATTCCTGCCTGAGCTGCAATGTCAATGTCCAAAAAATTCTCATCCGCCTCCGAGTCCACTAAGGCGAGCAGGGGTAGGGACTGTTGGTTGCAGCAAAGCATGGCTTCTAGCTGCGTTCTGGGTCGGGGGTTGAGAGAGGAGGAAGGGCTCGCCAGAATCCCCACAGCTACTGACGAGCCTGACCTTTTGGCAGACTAGGACAGGAGGAAACGAGATGACTGGTTTGGCTGCAATAAACACATTCCCCAGCATGGATCCTTCTAGCACGCTCAGATGGTGAGAGGCGGGCCCTTCCCACTTGCATGGGCTCATCTCCATGGGATGAGGCTGAGTAAGGAGTCGGGAAAGATCGGGGAATAGGGGTAGTGGCGGTTCCAATTTGGGGATCAAGTGAGAAGTCGCTGGGATTGGAGTGACGGCTAGTCCTATCCCTACGTCTCTCTCTGAGGCGATTATCAATCTTAATGGCTGTGGCTAGTAAATTATCCAAGCTACCTGGATCATCCCTAGCCGCTAGCTCGTCTTTAATTGCTTCGTTCAGCCCCTGAAGAAAAGCATCCTGTAGTGACTCGTTATTCCAGCGTGAGTCGGAAGCCACTGTTCTAAACTCCACTGAAAATTCGGCTACACTACGGGAGCCCTGCCGGAGAAAAAGAAGGCGCCTAGCAGCATCCCTCCCCCGTACCGGGTGATCAAAAACCTTTTTCATTTCCGAAATGAAAGTATCATATGACCAGCAAATGTGTGGCTGGCTCTCCCTAACAGCTGTAGCCCAATCTACAGCCCTCCCCCTCAACAGGCTCATACATATGCTACCCTAGCCCCATCTGTGTGATAAGTACTAGGCTGCTGCTCAAAAACGTACACTGAAACAAAAAGGCTCTACAATTACCCAAATCTCCAGCGTATCGTTCAGGTGTGGGAATGACAGCCTCTCGTAGCTGATGGAGGAGTGCGGCAGGAGGGGGGGAGGGGCTGTCGGCTGTGCAGCGTGCTGCGGAGGAAAAGCCTGTGAAGTGAACAGTTCTACCTGCGTGCCGATTCTTTGCACATTAACGGAGAGGTTCCGGAGAGTCTCCAATGCCTCACGGAGAACTGTATCATGATGCCCCACGAGAGTGCCTTGACTGGCCAGGGCTTGGCAGAGTTCGTCCGTAGTTTTGGCCTGGTAGCCGGTGTCCGCTCGGTCCATACTGGCCAGATCGTTCTGTTACGGTTATCTGAGAGAACCCAAACGCAGGACACGGCAGTGTGTTACAAAGGTTTTATTTGGAGGAGATAATCCGGCTGGAGAGTATCCACTGGAGCGTAATCCACTGAAGAGTATCCTCCGGAGTTTTAATCCACTGGAACATAATCCACTGAAGCGTAATCCTGGAGCACAAGAAGAACAGGTAAGAATATATTCAGGTGTAGCGAAAATAGTCACTATACTTTAAGAAGGCTGAGAAGGCTAAGAGTTTTACCACTGGGGTTTAACAACGATCTGGCGCTGACAGGTTGTGGAGCCTCCGCTGATATACCATCCGTAATGGCTGATGGGAATCAGGTGTGTCGCAGAGGAGAGTGCTCAACTGTTTGCAGCTCGTCCAGGTAAAATAACACTCTCATCTGCTCCAGCCGTCTCCACGCACTTTTTCGCGCGTGGAACCAGGAATGAGAAACGCAGGAATTTGCTGTGTTTCGGGATGATGGTTACGTGGAGGTATGTATCCTTCAGGACTATGGAAATAAACCAGTCTCCCTGGTGAACACACTCCAGCACCTGTTTGATCGTCAGCATGGGAAAAGGCCATTTCCTTGTTGGACACTGACAGATCGAGGATGGGTCTCATTCCCCCCGCCCCGTCTCCTTCGGGACCAGATAATGTCGGGAGTAAAAACCCCTGATTTTCTTCCCCTTGAGGAACCCTGGAAAAATGATTTCTTTAACAAGCGCGAGACACTGTTCCTGGGATGAAAGGATTGTTTCCTGTACACCACCCCAAATTGATCATGTTGTTGATAGTGCTATAGATGCGCTGCGAATAAAATTAGACTGTTGCTCCTTTGAAAAAGAAGAAAATAAAACAACATAGATTAGCTCCATGGCATAATGCCGAAACCCGTAAAATAAAGCAAAAGTCTAGACAACTTGAAAGGATATGGCGTTCCACTAAACTTGAAGAATCTCGTTTACTTTGGCATATTACTCTCAATGAATATAAGAAAGCACTGCGTAAAGCGAGAGCAGCCTACTACTCTTCATTAATAGATGAGAATAAGAATAATTTAAGATTTCTTTTCAGCACTGTAGCCAGGCTGACAGAGAGCCACAGCTCGATTGAGCCTTCTATTCCCATAGCACTCAGTAGTAATGATTTGATGTGTTTTTTTAACGATAAAATTGTTACTCTTAGAAACTAAATTAATGACCTCTTGCCTTTGAACAGTATAGTGTTATCAACAGCTCCCAGAAACGTAAGTTCTAATATTACACTAGATAGTAAACTAGAATGCTTTTCACCGCCTACTTCCATCTACGTAACATTGCAAAAATCAGGCATATCTTGCCTAAAAACGATGCAGAGAAACTAGTCCATGCATTTGTTACTTCTAGGCTGGATTATTGTAACTCTTTATTATCAGGGAGTACCAAGAAGTCAGTCAAGTGGCTTCAGCTGATTCAAAATGCTGCGGCTCGTGTACTAACCAGAGTTAGGAAAAGGGACCACATTACTCCTGTTCTGGCTGCCTTACACTGGCTCCCTATAGAACACAGGATATAATTTAAAATTCTTCTTCTCGCCTACAAAGCCCTTAATGGGCAGGCGCCATCTTACTTTAAATAACTCATTATACCCTACTGTCCTACTAGGGTATTGCGTTCCAAGAATGCAGGGTTGTTGGTTGTTCCTAGAATCTCTAAAAGTACAATGGGAGCCAGAGCCTTTTCTTATCAAGCTCCACATTGTTCGGGCGGCAGACACCCTATCCGTTTTTAAGAGTGCGCTTAAGACCTTCCTTTTTGATAAAGCTTAAAGTTAGGGCTGATTAGATTCAGCCCCTAGTTTTGCTGATATAGGCTTAGTTCTATTTCGTCCCTACTGACCGCCAGAGGCGGTGCTTTAGCACTGGATATGTCCATCGCGCGCATGCGCAGCTCGAGTACCAATAACAACAAAGTCACCTGTGACCCACGTGACACCGGCTATATCAGCCGGTATTGTCAGAGGATCTGTTCCTTTTCATCTTCTCGCTGCGTGAGGGTACCGTGGCTACGTTTTCGTAGCCTACAGCGTTCAGGTTTGAACGTTTGATCTGAGGGATTTCTCTGCAAACAGCTGGCCGCGTGAAGCTTCGCGACTGACAGTCGGGGCTACGGGTCGTTAGACGCGTCCTCCAGGAGCTGCGCCGGCTGTGCAGAGCCTCGACAGACAGGTTTGTGTCAGCTTGTTGCTGGTGATGGCTGTGTTTCCACACCCGCTCCCAGCCAAGTTGTCCTGATTACCGTCTTATTGTTTGTGGCTTAGACTTTCTGGTGACGACAGTGTTCCCGCTTCCTCTCCCATTAAGTTGCCCTTATGCTCTTTTGAAAGTTCTGCTTGTGGCGTTGTGCCCGAGCTATCATTAGCATTTGAGTCCCAGCTTTGGCTGCGTCCCTCATTCGATTTAGTATGGAAAGCCAAGAGTGTCATACTTTAAACCCGTTTTTCGTTTAGATGCAGAAAGTAAGGTAAGTACTTTCTATTTTCTAGAAGCTATTATCTGGTCTTAACATTTGTGTTCTGACTTGGTCGCTTGATTTTTAGCAGCAGCCGCTTGGCTAACACCTTGCTGTTGAGCTTAACTATTAACTCAGGGCAGTGCTCCCGCTCCCTGTAGCATAGGGTTTGATTGCAGTAGCGCTAGATCGTTGTATTACTGCTCCTAGTACTAGACTCCTAGCACTAGGATGATATGCAGAGAACATCTTCACGGCGGGTGCTGTGTGCTCGGCATGTGCGGTTACTACTGTAACCAGACACGGTTCTATGCGGGCTGTTCTCTTTCTTAGAAGCTAATTATCTGGTCTTAACATTGTGTTCTGACTTGGTTGCTTGATTGACTAACACCTTGCATGTACGGTTAAGCTTCATTATTTAACTCAGCCGGTGAGGGCAGTGCTCTCGCTGCTGCTCCCGGTAAACGCATGGTATGGTTGCAGTAGCGCTATATCGTTGTATTTACTGCTCCTAGTACTAGACTCCTAGCACTAGGACGATATGCAGAGAACAATCTTCACTGTGTGTGCCGTGTGCTCTGCATGTATGGCCATTAAGGAGGATTTCATCCTCCCAATATTATATTGTCTAGTGGGCAGCCGTTGGCTGACACTTTTAGGCACCGGCCACAGTTACTATTGTAACTAAGGTTCTAAGCCGTAAGTACTGGCCATAATTACGACTGTAACTACGGTTCCAAGCTGTGTAAGTACTGGCCATAGTTAATACTGTAACTACGGGGTTAAGCCGTAAGTACTGGCCATAGTTACTACTGTAACTACGGTTCCAAGCCGTGCACGTACTGGCCATAGGCAATACCGTAACTACGGCTCTATGCCGTGTAAGTACTGGCCATAGTTACTACTGTAACTACGGTTCCAAGCCGTGCAAGTACTGGCCAGAGTTACTACTGTAACTACGGCTCTATGCTGTGTAAGTATCCAAGCCGTGCAAGTACTGGCCAGAGTTACGACTGTAACTACGGTTCTAAGCCGTGTAAGTACTGGCCATAGTTACTACTGTAACTACGGTTAGATGCCGTGTGAGCCCTGGCCATGGTTACTGCTGTAACTACGGCCCTGTGCTATTCTATTCTTTAGAAGCTAGTTATCTGGTCTTAAACATGTGTGTTATTTGACTTGATCTCGCTTGATCGTTAGCAGCAGCCGCTCGGCTAACGTCTTGCGTATACTGTTAGCTTCTTTATTTTACCCAGCTAGGTGAAGGCAGTGCTCTCGCTCCCGCTCCCTCTACCGGTAATGCGGATGTAGCTACATCCCTTTTTCTGTTCGGCGAGTAGTAGCACCGCTCTACTCTTCCCGTTCAGCAGGTAGCCGGTGAAGGCTGTGTTCCCGCACCCGCTCCCGGTTACACTGCATCTGGCGTTCGTCTCTAACTAAACCAGTGAAGGCAGTTCTCGCCCCCGCTCCTGGTAGACGCCAAACCGCCTTGCTTTTTCTGTTAAGCAGGTAGCTGGTGAAGGCTGTGTTCCCGCACCCGCTCCCGGTTACGTTGCATCTGGCATTCGTCTCTAACTCGACCAGTGAAGGCAGTGTTCTCGCCCCCGCTCCTGGTAGACGCGGAACTGCCTTGTTTCTCCGTTAAGCAGGTAGCCGGTGAAGGCTGTGTTCCCGCACCCGCTCCCGGTTACACTGCATCTGGCCTTTGTCTCTAACTCAACCAGTGAAGGCAGTTCTCGCCCCCGCTCCTGGTAGACGCCAAACTGCCTTGTTTTTCTGTTAAGCAGGTAGCTGGTGAAGGCTGTGTTCCCGCACCCGCTCCCGGTTACACTGCATCTGGCATTCGTCTCTAACTCAACCAGTGAAGGCAGTTCTCGCCCCCGCTCCTGGTAGACGCCAAACTGCCTTGTTTTTCTGTTAAGCAGGTAGCTGGTGAAGGCTGTGTTCCCGCACCCGCTCCCGGTTACGCTGCATCTGGCATTCGTCTCTAACTCAACCAGTGAAGGCAGTGTTCTCGCCCCCGCTCCTGGTAGACGCTAAACTGCCTTGTTTATTCTGTTAAGCAGGTAGCTGGTGAAGGCTGAGGGAGGTTCTCACGGTAAACGCCTGCATGAGCTGTAGCTGCATGCCTCGGGTGCTCAGAGTGGCTCGAATCACTGAGGTGGAACGTCTGGCAGCAGCCAACAGACACCTCTCCTTGTCACGTACTCCTCCAGATCAATTCGGCCGTTCCCGGCGACTTGAGGGAGCGATGGCTTTGTGTGCTCCCCCCAATAGAAGGACTAGAAATAGGCTGTCCTCTAAAGTGGATCGGCTAGCTGCCGATAGGGGCATGATGAAGTCGCCTCTTGGCCCTTCAGCCCCCCCCCCCCCCTCCTTCGGTTGGCGCCCCTCCTTCGGCTGACGCACCTCCTCCGGTTGACGGAGAGTCCTCCGTCGCGTACCAGTCGAGCCAGGGGAGCTGTTTAGATCAGCTGCCCTGGAGGCACTGGAGTGTGCCGCCCAAGCTAGGCAGACCAGGCAGCAGCACTCGGGTCCTCGCAGACCTGTGCCCACTCCCAGCAGGCCCAGGTGCCGCTCTAGCAGCCGCACTCAGCCGCTGGATTACAGGGGTGGTCTGCAGAGGTCTTAGCGGCCCACTCAACCGCCTCCCAATGACTTTCGTGCCCCATGTCGCCCGCCTTCCAGGCGGCCTCGTGCCCCAGAGCCTTACCGGAACCCCCCCAAGAGGCTCCAGGGTCCGGGGGGCTGGGCTCTGAAATCCCAGGGGTGGTCGGCGGCTGCTTTCCCAGCAGCAGCTCAGTTTCTGGGCAGTCTGTACTTCCGTCCCTTGGGTGGTTTTCACCTTAAGCCAGGGGTACGGACCGCAGCTCCGGCCCCTAGCCTTCGGCTGGGTCTAATTGACAGTCGTCAGCGATCCGGCAGGGGCCCTACCTCTGGGCCAAGAGTTGTCCGTCCTTTTGTCCAAGGACGCAATCAACCCAGTAAGACCCTCTGCTTAGCCTGGGGGTTCTACTCGGCATACTTTCTCGTGAGCAAGAAAGTCGGCGGATTTCGCCCGATCTTGGACCTCAGAGGAATCAACAGATTCCTGAAGGTGCTGCCATTCTATATGCTGACTACTGCATACGCACAGGTGGAGTGGTTCCCAACCGAGGGATGCCTACTTCCACGTGGGCCGGGAAAGAGGATGCCTTATATTCAGTTCCTCCGGCCCTTGGGCAGACTGGTTCTGACCCATGGAGTACCGGCACTTCTTGCTCAGTACCGGCATGCTGGCGGTACTCCGGTACTCATGCACCGTGCCAGTACTCAACACTCTCCCGCCGTTCTTATTATACATCCATATATATATACAGCCGCCCGGTACTCAGTAGATGCGTCATGAGGTGCCGAACGGACATTCTCATCGCTCTAACCGCTGGAGTTTCACAGCGGCTGTCAGCTGTTTACTCCTGTCATTCAAACAGAACGTGCTGGAGAGGGGGCGGGGCTTATCTTCTCCATGTAAATACTGTGGTGGAAACGACTATGTCAAAATTAACCTATTTGACCGTGATTTAATAGTAATACACGTTTCAAAATAATAATAATAATAATAATAATAATAATAATAATAATAATAATAATAATGCCGAAGTAACAACATACTGAAAACTGTTAGTAAAACCATGTTTTAATGCTTTACAATGTACATACCTAGATGCACGTGTGTTGTGTTTATGTAGTGCAACTCCCACCCAGTGGGTGGCTATGTAGAGTGATAGAACAGAGCAGGCACGCCCCCGAGAGAAGGAAAGCAAGTCACGTCACAAATTAGCATTTCTAAAATGTTAGCGTGGATTCATAAAAGTGCAAAAAGACAGCGGTTGTCGCCGGAAGAAACTTCAAATACAGAGAATGCTGTGCCTGTGTTGGAAATTGTGTCTGATGGGGAGCTTTCTTTGGTTGATCCTCCTGCTCCAAGTTCTAGTGCATTAGCATTAGCACTAGCTCCGCCGCCTCCTCCAGAGCCTCTAACGTTAGCTGCTGCTGGCGCAACTGCCACCACCAACACCGGGCAAAGCGATGCACCTGACTGCTGGACAACGGACCAGGTGCAATATTTTTGCAAGACCAATGCATGGCTCCTTCTTAAAGATAAGAAGCTAGGATGTCGGATATGCAGAGATGTCAAATCTTTGGGAATACACACTGGACAAGGACTGAAACTGTCAACTGAATGGGGTGAGTGTGCAGTGTCTCATTTCGGTGTTGACAAGGGCAAACAACAAGCTAGCCTGAGAAAAAAAATCAAAGAACATAAAGAATCACAAGCCCATGTAAAAGCTGCTGACATCCTTACATCTGCTTCACGTGAAACTATTCAACATCAAGTGCAGTCTATGCATAAATCTGAATTAGACACCACTATCAGAGTTTTTCGAATGGCATATAAAATTGGCAAACATAGCCGGCCATTCACAGACATGCCAATTGATTTGAATGTACAGAAACTGAATGGGCTGAACGTGGGCAGGGTTTTGCACTCCAATAAAACCTGTGGCGAAATCATCGACCACATAGCTCATGAGCTGAAGAAAAAAATGGCAAAAGACATTACAGAAAACCAAAGAAAACGTTGTGTTTTGGTCGATGAATCTACCACTATTAGTGGTAAAACGGTGCTTGTTGTGTGTCTACGCTCAGCATTAGCTGATGCTGAGCCCGAAACGTTTTTTTGGGAGCTGATCGAGTTGGATGTAACAACGGCTGATGAAATCACAAAGGCGTTAATGGAGTGTCTTGGAAGAGATTTTAACGAGGACTTTTTAGGTCAGTGTTTCGTTTCTTTTGCATGTGATGGGGCTTCAGTCATGCTAGGGAAGAGAACAGGCGTTGCTACCCAGTTGTGTAGTAAATTCCCAAGCCTGTTTGTGTGGCACTGCTCCAATCATCGTCTAGAGCTGGCAGTTGGGGATGTGGTCAAGGAGGTCTCAGGGCTCAATCATTTCCAGATCTTTTTTGACAAACTCTATTCCTTGTTCCATGCCTCCCCCAAAAATCAGAGGCAGTTAGCGCAGTGTGCGCAAGCAGTCGGACAGCGTCTCCTGGTGATAGGGCGTGTTTTGTCCATCCGCTGGGTGGCTTCAAGTGAAAGGAGCGTCAGAGCAGTCTGGGAAATCTACCGAGTGCTTCATGATCACTTCACAAATGCTGCAAACGACACGAGCAGGGATTCCAGAGACAGAGCAAAGTACAAGGGCCTGGATGATGTGCTCACATCTGCAACGTTTGTCAGCAATCTGGGACTGATGTACGATGCGCTCACAGAGCTCAGCGACCTCTCTCGGCAACTCCAAAAAAGAGAGATGACACTGCCTACAGCAGATAGGCTCTTAACTCGAGAAATACAAGTTTTTGAATCCATGGTCACCATGCCATTCATTCACATGACTACAGTTCATACAGCTCTAGCTGAGAAGTCCTTCAAGGGTGTTGCCCTGCCCCTGCGTGAGAATGGCAGGCTTGTACAGATTCATGCAGGTCAGTTTTTCCGCAGTATGGTAGAGAATCTGAGACACAGAATGACTTCCACAACCTCCTCTCATGTCAGCACAAGAGAAATCCCATTACATGGCCGGGAGGCCCGGGACAATCAGCTAATCCAGGACATGAAAGTTATCCATCCTGGAAGTTGGCCTGAAGAGGAGTTAGACGTACAGTATGGGGACGTAGAGGTGCTACGTTTGTGCGAAGTGCTGAAAGTGGACAGAAGAGAGACTGTTCAGGGCTTTCGCGAATACAAGGAAACCAGGGCATCCCGTACACCTGCTGCCATGGAGCCTCTACTGAAAGCAGTCCGAACCATCGCTGTCTCCACTAGTGAGTGTGAGCGGGCATTCAGCTGCATGAACGATATCCTTACTGCAAAAAGGAATGCTCTCTCTGTCAGCCGACTGTCCAGCCTGGTTTTCATTAAATGTAATGGACCATCACTAGGACAGTTCAATCCGGAACAGTATGTGAGGTCCTGGCTGGCAAAGGGAAGGAGAAGTGCTGATGAAAGAGCCTGTCCAGCTCCAGCCCCTGATACTGATGTCCCCAAGGCCTTCTGGAGCCTTTTCTAACAATGTGAAGTATATTGCAAAGCAGCTCACCCAGTGAGAAGACTTTTGGCATAATGTGCCGATTTGTACAGATCCTGGAGATAGAAGGACTTCAGACCAACCAGGGAGTTATCTGATCAGCTTGGTGTTCAATGTAACTCTTTACCATGGCTCAGACTTTGTTACTTGCAGTTACAGTTTCTCATTTTAGATTGTGCAAATTTTGCATTTGTTTTTACTAGGGCTGTCAAGTTAACGCGTTAATAACGCGTTAACGCAAAAAAAAATTAACGCCACTAATTATTTTAACGCGATTAACGCATGTGTATTTTTTTTCCTCGGCCGCCCCGTAGTTTCAGAGCGCATCGAGTTTAAAATACCATCTACAAGCTGATGCTGCTGACAGCCCCGCTCCTGCCGCCCGCTTGTGGCAGACCACACTTCCACGCTCACCGGCAGGCACCGACTGGTCATCGGGAGGACCGGGAGGGTGTGTGTATGTGTGGCGCGAGCGAGCGAGAGAAAGACCTTACGTGCATTACCGTACCGCAGTGTGAACGCGGCTATTGTTGTTGTTAGCATCTGGTGCTAGCTAGCTGCGCTAACGGATATAAGGAGCTGTTTAAATGAAAACAGAGGAGCGCTCTATCCACACAACTGCACCGAGCACTTGACTTTATGCAGGAAGCCAGACAGCGGGACATTGTAGGAGAAGTCAGCACACTCATGATTGCAGCAACATGATTGCAGCGTCCAGGCAGCTCCCGTTCGAGCATATGCCTTGAGTTGCACATAGCTCCAACGATCACGATCACACACACACACACACACACACACACACACACACACACACACACACACACACACACACACACACACACACACACACACACACACCATTTGTATTGAATGAGAGAGGTTCCAGGTTGTTGTGTTTAATATTCATGAGAATATTTGTCATTGTTCAAATGATAATAAACATTAGCATAAAGCATATTTGTCCACTCATATGTTGATAAGAGTATTACAAACTTGAAAAATATTCCTCTAAGGTACATTTAGAACATATAAAAAATGTGCGATTAATTTGCGATTAATCGCGATTAACTATGGACAATCATGCGATTAATCGCGATTAAATATTTTAATCGACTGACAGCCCTAGTTTTTACATGTTCTTTGTTCATGCTCTTTATCATTTTTCTGAGTTGGAAAGTTAGATTGCATCATAGTTTACTTTATACATATTTGTATTCTTCAGTGGTGAAGTATATTGCAAAGCAGCTCAGCCATGTGAGAAGACTTTTGGCACTTTTTCGTTTTCTGAGTTGGAAAGTTAGATTGCATTCAAAATGTACAGAAATACTTAATTTTGTTAAAGCTTTTTATAAAAAATGCTTCTGACCAGAGCTTTGTTTCCTTGTCATTAATGTTGAACACCACCAGAGGGGCTCTCACCTGAAAGGTCTCTGCTTCATGTGTCTTCAGCAGAAGATCTAGACTTTGATTGCTATATTTTCAGTTAATATTGACCTTACTGAGCTTTAGCCATATCCGCTGCCTATCATAAAAAAATGTAAGTACAGTGAACCTTTCTAAAATATACAGTAGTAAAGAGACAAACCCACCAGCATTATAGTAGCCAAATTCTTGTCTGTGGGCTGTATATATAAAATTGACTTGAAAAAGTTGCTGATTTTAGAGTACTGGCACCTTTTTCATTCCAATTCAAGCACTGGTAATACTCTGATAGCGGGTGTACATTCTCTGGATGTGCTGTGGTTGTCATGGTGACAAACCACGCCAGAGCCCTCTACACGCTGGTTTGGAGTGCCGGAGACCCTGCACAATGACCAGGGGAGGAAATCCGAGTCCCGGGTGTTCACCTCCATGTGCACACAACTGAGCATGCACAAAACACGCACCTCCCCCTTGCGGCCTCAGAGCGACGGACTAGTCGAGAGATTCCATCGCACCATGGGGCAGCAGATGGCCATCCTCACGTATCAGCACCAGCGCGATTGGGACGAGCATCTGCCCCTTGTACTCATGGCATGTCGCTCTGCAGTCCAGGAGTCCTCAGCTTGTTCTCCTGCCCTCCTCATGTTGGGGAGAGAGCTTCAAACCCCTGCTGTTTTGGCGTTTGGTCAGCCGCCAGATTCCCTGGACACGCCTCCAGGGCCTGAGTTATTTGCCGGGAGCTCCAGACATAGGACGTGGCAGAGTGGAAGTAACAGCAAGAGCTGGATGCCGTCCTACAGCCTGTACTGCAGTGGGTCGAGTTGCAGCAGCGGCCACCTTGGGAGGAAGTGGCAGTGTTCTCCAAAGCAACCAAGGGGCTGTGGTCTTAGTTTGAGGCTCTGCGTCTGTGTCAGGGCGTACTACAGCGTGCGTGGAAGGAGCCAGCAACAGGGGAAAATAGGTGGCAGGTGGTGGTCCAGAGGGGTCTGCAAGAGGCTGTACTCAAGGCCATGCATGGAACGGCAGGCTCTGGGCATTTTGGTGTCACTAAGACTCTCCGCCGCCTTCGCCAGGGCTACTACTGGGGGCAGTGCCGGAGGGATGTCAAAGACTTCTGTCGCCGCTGTGACCCTTGTATGGCTCAGAAGGGCCCCCCTGGTCGTTCCCATGCTCCGCTGCAACAGTTTCCTGTGGGGGCCCCAATGGAGAGAGTAGCGGTTGATGTGGTGGGGCCTCTACCTTTGTCAAACAGGGGTAACCGCTACGTCCTCGCGGCCATAGACTATTTCACACTCAGGTCCCCCGGCGAGCAGAGCAGCAGCCCCCCGTCGGTGTCTGAGTTTCCCCCCACTTTCTTTCCCTTTCCCCTGCCTGGACCAGAACCGGCACCCCCTGTCCCCCTGACCTCAGCCCCCCTGCCGAGAAGGCAGACACGACCCCCGAGTCGGTTCAGAGACTGTGTGGTAGTTAAAGTGTATAGTGAGACCCCTCGTTTCCTGTTGAGGGCAAGAATGCGCCCTGGTCTAACTGGAAGGGATGGTAGTCCACACAGACCTTCCTAGTTCTACTAACAGTGTTTAGTTATAGTTTTTTTTGTGCTAGGTTTTATTTGTTCCTCGTGGGCGAGGAACTTTGTAGTAGGGGGGTAGTGTAGCAACCCTGTATAGGGTTCTGAGTGTGTCACTCAAGCATCCCCCGTCTCTCTGCCAATCACAGAGCTGCACAGTGATGCTGGTCTGGGTGCGGGCCTGTGGTTGGGGAGCAGACGGGGGAGGGCGGGGACGTTGTGACGTTGACCCTATATATGGGTATTAGTTGGGGTGTAGAGTGTGTCTGAGGATAAACCTGCAACCTGTACATGTAACCTGTGTCCGTGAGTGAACAAAGGAGTTAATAAACCCTCCATAACTTGAAGCCTGTTTCCGACTACCTGTGTCGAACGTTACAATATTTACAGCGTTGCTGCCCAAATTGATAGCCCTAAACTTTAAATCTGTCACGATCGGTCTGTGTTGTATTTTGTCTTGTCTAAATCTGTCTTTGGTTTTCTGTCTGCGTTGTGTTTTGTCTTGTTTAGATAAGTCTTTAGTTTCCTGTCCTTGTGTTCCCTCCTACCTGTTTTCCTGATTGTGTTCACCTGGTGCCCCTGTGTTTTCTCCTCCCTCCTCACCTGTCTCTTGTTTCCTTGATTAGTCCTGTGTGTATTTTAGTTCTGGTTTTTCTGTCTGTCTTTGTTAGATCCTTGTTGTTGTTGTTGTTGTTGTTGTTGTTGTTTGACTGTGTTCACAGGGAAGAGTTCTGTTTGTTTCATTTAGCCTTGAAATAAAGGTATTTTCGGTTAAATCTGCATTTGGGTCCTGCCTGCTTCACTCAACCCTGACAGAAGGATCTAACCAAGGATGGGCCCAGCAGATCCATTTGAGCTGGAATTACTAAGTGTTTCTTTTTCTTTGGCTTGCTGCTCTGATAGGTGGAGGGGAGCGTCCGGTGTTCAGCAGAGAGAGGCTGCTCTGGCAGAGGCGCACCAGATGGCTATTAAGAAACCATGCTTAGTGAAGTTCTTACCTGACTGGATTTTGGACTTCCTTTCGACATGTGATTCCCGGCCTGATAGCCCCAGGCATGCTAGCCCCCTGCTGTGTTCCGTCTGGAGTTAATCCATGCTTTGGGCTCCAGTACAGGCCCCAGCAGCCATGGTTCCAGCCCCAGTTCTGGTCTCAGCAGCCATGGTTCCGGCCTAACCCTAACCCTAACCATAACCAATTGTTTTTGCTGCGGTTTAAAATGTGTTGATTGAAAGTAAAACTACATTTGTGTAGGATTGCTGTATAAGCAAAGTCCTGAAAACTTTAGGAAAGTCTTTATATTATTTTAAGTCTCACTTATTTGCTGTCGTCTCCACACTTGCCAACCCTCCCCATTTTCGCGGGAGAGGACTGTTTAATACAGCGACACCATTGTTTGGTTTCCATGGTAGCACGTCACTTTAGCAGCGCGCGCAACTCAAAGTCTTGAAATGCTCCCGTTTCTGAGGTCTCAAGGTTGGCAAGTATGGTCGTATCCCTGAATAAATTAACTATTTGTTTTTGCTGCAGTTTAAAATGTGTTGATTTTAAGTAAAACTACATTTGTGTTGCTTCAAAATAGTAGGATTGCTGTATAAGCAAAGTCCTGAAAACTTTAGGAAAGTCTTTATATTATTTTTGCACTACTGACAACTAATAACTATACTATGTAATAGTAGGATTGCTGTATAAGCAAAGTCCTGAAAAAACTTTGCATAAACTATATTTCAATTCGATTCTTACTAAATAAATGTATATGCAGCTTATTTTATTCCTGCCTATTGCCTAACCATTTTGTTTGTGTTTATTTTCTTTGACCAGAAACACATCACACACTTACACCATGATGGAAGCCCAAAAGTGTATATTTGTAATTCTGGCAGTTATCACTGCCCGTTCTGCCAATACCAGGGTCAGAGGCTTCTGGTGGAACACCATGCCAAAAGCCATTCTTCTGTGAGGCACAGAGGTATAATACATTGCTCTTTTTAGTGCTGTCTGTATTTTCACATAATTTACAATGAGAGCTTAATGTCTTCAAGCTTATTGACTTTACTATTGTTTCTTGTTTTCAGAGTTCACAATTGTTAAGTGTGGCTTAAGCTGCAGAACAGCAAGCCATTTTCATTGTCTTTATTGCTCACAGACCGTAATTAATAGGGGCCAGTTTTTACGGCATGTCTATTCACATGAGCCAAACGCTGTGACTGTAGGGCGACTTACAGCACCTGCCCAGCTCCCTCCACCATCTCACCTGCTCACTGCAGCACCTGCCCAGCTCCCCCCACCATCTCACTGCAGCACCTGCCCAGCTACCTCCACCATCTCACCTGCTCACTGCAGCACCTGCCCAGCTCCCCCCACCATCTCACTGCATCACCTGCCCAGCTCCCTCCACCATCTCACCTGCTCACTGCAGCACCTGCCCAGCTCCCCCCCCATCTCACTGCAGCACCTGCCCAGCTCCCCCCACCATCTCACTGCAGCACCTGCCCAGCTCCCCCCACCATCTCACTGCAGCACCTGCCCAGCTCCCCCCACCATCTCACCTGCTCACTGCAGCACCTGCTCAGCTCCCCCCACCATCTCACCTGTTCACTGCAGCACCTGCCCAGCTCAGTAGTTATACAAATGCCATGTTCGTCTCATTAGTATGCATGGAATGTGACAGGTCGCCCCGCCCCTTTTTGGCATTTTTTGACCGAAAGTCCCGCCTCTTTTGACCGGAAGTCCCGCCTCTTTTAACCGGAAGTCCCGCCCCCGTTTGACCGGATGTCCCTCCCCCACTTCCGGTGGATGTCCCGCCCCGCTTCCGGTTTACAAAATTAAATTAAAATTAAATTAAAATTTAAAAAATGAGAAAAATAAAATGCCGTTGTTTCAATCAATTAGTATGCATAGGATATATATCCCGCCTCCTAACCACTTCCTGTGCCCCTAATCCTGTATACAGTATTGAATGTAATTTACAAATACTTGCAAATAACATGAAATTAATCAAAGTAAAGCATCTAAAAAAAATATATATTTAAAAAAAGTCAGCCTCTCTGTTTTTGCGAACATTCCGAGACATGTCAGGACATGAGGGGAGAAACCATATGGTGGCTGAGGGGAGGGGGAACACACACACACACACACACACACACACACTTTCCTCACCCCTCACCCCTCTCCCGTTAGAGGTTGGTTAAATAAAAAGCCAGCGTCTTTTGGTCACTCTTCAATATTTTTCAAGTCGAGAGAAAATGGCCAAGAGACGTCTTGATATGAGTTTAATCAGCGAGACACCGGTGACAACTTACAGCCATCCGTTGGGTGCTCCAGTCCAGAAACGAATGCAGTTTGTATGCCGGGTTCAGACGCCTACAGCCGAAGATATGCTTCAGTCTCCTCTGTCTTGAAGGCATTCTTAAACACATAAATGTAACATTAGGCTATGCATAAAATAACCAAACGATTATTACATTAACTAATTTGAACAGTAATTCACATCATCATCATCTCATAACAAAATAAGCTAAGGCAACTACTTGCATTCAGTGACTTGATTTTTTAAATGAAAACCAGGGATATCTTTTGTTTTGCGGTCCATATCTCATTAAAAATATCTAATGTTAGTAACTATTAAAGAAAGAATGGGGACAATTCTGTTTTAATGTAGTTTGACCATTGTAACTGCTGTGCAGACATACTGATAAAATAGGGCTTCTAACTAATTACCTTAAATAAAATCACTAATTAATTAAACCAGTTCAATACGCATTATTCTTATTCTTATCATTCTTTATGAGCGCAGTAACGGTAAGGTATCTAATTACTTATTTATCTAGTATTCCATCACATAATAACAGAGATGGTCAAACTGAAGTAGAGACATGGCAGAAATCCTACAATGAAGCAGGACAGTGAAGGGGAAGTCTCTTTTGAAGAGGGTTTTAATAGTTTAAAGATCTTAATGCCCCCTTGATCATATCTTTGGTATTTGTTCAACACATTCGCAGCAGTCGGTTAGCGGGAGATGATCTATAAGATTATTATGATCCGGTAATGGCTCTACAGCACCATCCTCTAGTTTAAATTTCTTCACTTTGTTTCTTTTTCTTTTCACCTTCCTTCTTTTTGTCTTTTTAGTTTTCCGTCCTATGGCCCCTTTTCTTTTCATTCGCATTCTGCGTTTGCTTTTAATTTTTCTTCTCCTTTTCATGTTGCTTTTTCTTTTTCTTCGTTTTTCTTTACTTTTTCTATTCTTTTCTGCTAATTGTCATTTGCGATCTTGGCGAGTGGTATGAGATATACTGTTTCTATAAAGGTTATCTATAATACCATCTTTTAAAGAAAGATATTCTTCATATGTCATGTTATCATGGTCCTCTTTTGTCCTAAAGACCTTACATGGATATGATATAGAGGAGAGCTCTTCTTCAGGAACATCCTCTCCCCTACTTTGTAACATCCAGTCATTAAGCCCATATCCATTATCCTGGTGATAATAAGGGCAGGCTACATCAGACTTGGTTTTTCTCAGATCCATGGCTAGTTTTTAACGGTCGTTCTTAGTTTTATATGATTTGCTGAGTGGGTGGGACATATTGCGTTGAGTGGGAGGCTTCATCTGTAGAAAGTACTCTGTTTGAGGAGATTTCGTAATAATGGCAGTTTGTCATTTTGAGGGTATTTCAGTGAAACAAGGCTGTTTTGAACATTTGACAGATGTATGCTTAAATTCTCTGGTAAAGTTACTGAAAGATACACTTTGTGTATAAAAGCTGAAAAGTAGATAATGAAGTACTTTGTGTCAGTAGATTCCGTTAAGAATCTTTGACAGATTTATGCTTAATTCTCTCAAGAAGGTTACCGAAAGATACACTTTTGTATTTAAAAGCTGAAAAGTAGATAATGAAGTACTTTGTGTCAGTAGATTTGGTTAAGAATCTGACTCTTAATGGCAGTTTGTCATTTTGAGGGTATTTCAGTAAAACAAGGCTGTTTTGAACATTTGACAGATTTATGCTTAAATTCTCTGAGAAAGTTACCGAAAGACACACTTTCTTTTTAAAAAAGCTGAAAAGTAGATAATGAAGTGTGCTTTGTGTGTACAGACACACAGAAAACACTGAAAAACACAACAAGAAGGACTGTAATACACATGTATCAGACACGCTCCCCTTGCTATAATGATGACAACAGTTTTTAGATGTAAAAAAAACACTTTTTTTATTTTTTTTCACACACAAAATCAATAGTTATACTGATTGTAGCATCCCCAGGACAGTCTCCAGCATAGAATTCCCCATATTACTGGAGATATCGTGATGGAAGTTTTTCACTTCAGTCAAAATATTCACGTGTATGCTGTTTTCAACACACACATGCATTACATCTACACACAGAGCATACAATGAGAGCACATGATACACTTTTGATGTTTGTTTCATTTCTGAGATAATGTTACAGAATGTTTCGGAAAATGAAGATTCCAGGACCAATGACCCGGAATAGTACTGCCAGAATGAACGATATCCAAAATGTCTTCCAGTTTACAAACTTCGGCCATTCTTTTTACACAGGGGTCACTACTCATTCTGTTTTCAATCGTCCCCATCACCACACTTATTAAACGGGTAATGGCTACATTATGATCAATATATACAGAGCGTTTTGCATAGTAGTTTCCCATTTTTATTTTACTTAAAGAAAAAAGTCACTGCATCGAACAAGTCCCTGGCTTCTTCTCCATCCGACTGCTGTTTGTTAGTCTTCTTCTTCTCCATCCAACTCTGTATGGATATTTCAAGTCTCTCCTTGAGGCATCTGCATTTTACAAGCTTGTGCAGAAAAGCTTCCGAAGCGCTTCCTATCCTCAGTTTATCCTCGCAAATGCCTTTTTCAATAAGACTCTGGTCAATCACTGCAACGAAGTCGGCAAGCCAAAGTCTTTTCATTAACGCTTTGTAATTGTTTCTGAAGAAGAAATCGGGCATGTCATTCCGACAATCGTGTTGCCTCTGGTCGGGGTTACTGCGTCGGCATTCTTTGCAGATTTCTTTTCTGTACCGATACATCACCATCTCCAGAATATAAAACAACTCCGCTTTCACTGTGTCCCTAAACTGAGACTTCTTGACCCGAGGAGTAGCATCAGCAGCAGTAGTACTGCAAGATTCGGGTTTCCCACATGGTGGTGTTGCTGGTGGACTCTGTTCCTGACTGCAACTCGCGGGGGGAGTCTTGGCTTTTCTCTACTCCATGGCTAGTTTACAACGATCGTCTTAGTGAGGTCCTTCGTTTTAGATGATTTGCTGAGTGGAGGGTGGGGCTCATTGCGTTGAATGGGGGAGTCAATTATAGAATTGAGAGTTTTTAGAAAAAAAGTTCTTTAAGCGTTGTAGCTTTTTCATCTCATCTCCAGCAATAGGTCAAATTTAAGAATAAGTAATAGTTTGTCATGATTTTACGGAAAAAAAGTATAGTTTATCAGAAATATGGAAAAGTCATTGTGTACAAATAGTATGTTGAAAATCAAAAAAGAAAACTCAATTCAATACAATTTAATGAATATTTTACCCTGTTCTAAAGTTTTGCACCCTTAAAGAAAAACCCCTTCCTTACCAAGTACTTCATATTATACCCTTTGTTAAGTGTTGCGTACATCAGGGTGTATCTCAAAGTATCTTGGTAACATAAAATAACTAAAATATGTAAGTTTATCAGAAAAAAAAAACCCATTGTTTAACTGAACAAGTGTTGCATACATCAAAGTGTGTCTAAAAGTATCTTAGTAACACAAGAAAAGAGAAAAAAGCCTTGATGTCAACAAAACTGGATTTTCCCACTGAAATAGCGTTAAAATAAAAAAAAAAGTGCCTTTAAAGAAAATGTATTCAAAGTATTTTATTTTCAAAAAAAAAAATGTTTAAGGTTTTGCATACATAAAAAGTGTATCTTACAGTTCCTTTGTGAGAGAATTACACACAAATCTGCCAAGTGTCAGGGAAAATTGTTAAAATCACAAACTTACCTTTTAGAGAAACAGTCTTTAAGAAAAAATCTAATCAGACTGTACTTCATTTTCTAGTTTTAAGGTTTTGCATCCCTCAAAGTGTGTCTAAAAGTATCTTGGCAAGAGAAAAAAAGCCAAAATCTGCCTTTAAAAGAATCCGAATTCCTTATAAAGTACTTCATATTCAACCAGTTTCAGTTTTCAGACACCAAACTGTATCTAAAAGTATCTTGGTAACACAAGAAAAAGAGTAAGTGTCATTTCTTCGGTAATGTTACAGAATGTTTCTGAAAAATGAAGATTCCAGGACCACTTTAAATGTTTCGTTTACAATACTATTACTATATATGAAAGCAAAAATAAAACACATTTTCATTTTGTAATGGTTGTTTAATTGAAAACACCATTCAACACATTTTCAGAAAAACACATTACATTTTACCAAGTTAATGTCGTAGTGCATACAAGGTAATAGACTTAACGATTTGCACTGCTGCTTCTCTCCGCGTTTCATTTACAGTGATCGGTTTATTGTTCAATTCACACTGCCCAAGTAGATGTTTAGGGGTCTCTTGGAAGTATACGAATGCATTTTTTATATCAGATAAATGCATTAACATCACATGCAAATTCTCTATCCTTTCACCCGCAACGATTATAATCTGCTTTCCTTCTTCTTCGGCAGTATCGAGCTTTTTCTCTCATTATACTTTTTCTTCGGTTTTCTTTACTTTTGCTTTTCTTTTCTGCTAATTGTCATTTTCACTTTGTACCATCCAGTCATTAAGCCCATATCCTTTATCCTGGTGATAATAAGGGTAGGCTACATCGGACTTGGTTTTTCTCAGATCCATGGCTAGTTTTCAACGGTCGTCTTGGTGGGGTCCTTCGTTTTAGATGATTTGCTGAGTGGGGTGGGACATATTGCGTTGAGTGGGGGGGAGTCAGTGTAGAATTGAGAGTCTTTTCCCCAGTATAATGTCCCTCGCTGTTTGACTCTTTTTAAAAAAGTTCTTTTTCATCTATCATTTTCAACCAAGCAGCAAGAGGTCAAATGTAAGAACAAGTAATAGTTTGTCACGATTTTACGGGAAATAGTCAGAGCGCTATGTCACATCTTAAAGACAGCTTGAACTGGATAAATGGTTAGTCTTTTTCAAACATACCGTACGTTCTGCATGTTAGTATATCTGGCCCATCGATTTAGACCCTACTGCCCTACTGCCCCTACTGCATGCCCTCAATAGGGTAGTCACGCTTTGGGAAGAGGTGTTTCATTTCACAGATCCACCTTGATTGTTGTTGTGATGGCTGAAGGAAGATGACACCGTGTTTATGTATGACATGCAAAATATCTTGAAGTCCTACAAAAAAAAAAAAAAGGGTACAAGTATATTGTGTTGAAAATATCGCAAAAAGTCGTAATATTGTATAATGTATTAGTTGCATGTTGTATTTTTGCTAGCAATCACTATGTGTCGTTTTTTCAAAAATATAATGGAAAAAAAAGCGAGAAAGACAAAAACAAAATACGTTGAAAAGGGGATGAGTATGTCTGGCTCTCGGGGGGTTGGTGTGTTAAGAGTCACAGTCTTAAAGAAAATCTGCTCAGAAAAAGTACTTAACTTTCTACCAGTTGTAAAGTTGTCATACATAAAAAACGCTATCAAAAAAGTAAGAGACTTACTGTTCCTTTGTGAGAGAATTACACACAAATCTGCCGAGTGTCTGTAAAAAGTCTTAAAAATCACAAAACCTGCCTTTTAGAGAAACAGTCTTTTAAAAAAAAGATATGATCAAGGGGGCATTAAGATCTTTAAACTATTAAAACCCTCTTCAAAGGAGACTTCCCCTTCACTGTCCTGCTTCATTGTAGGATTTCTGCCATGTCTCTACTTCAGTTTGACCATCTCTGTTATTATGTGATGGAATACTAGATAAATAAGTAATTAGATACCTTACCGTTACTGCGCTCATAAAGAATGATAAGAATAAGAATAATGCGTATTGAACTGGTTTAATTAATTAGTGATTTTATTTAAGGTAATTAGTTAGAAGCCCTATTTTATCAGTATGTCTGCACAGCAGTTACAATGGTCAAACTACATTAACACAGAATTGTCCCCATTCTTTCTTTAATAGTTACTAACATTAGATATTTTTAATGAGATATGGACCGCAAAACAAAAGATATCCCTGGTTTTCATTTAAAAAATCAAGTCACTGAATGCAAGTAGTTGCCTTAGCTTATTTTGTTATGATATGATGATGTGAATTACTGTTCAAATTAGTTAATGAAATAATCGTTTGGTTATTTTATGCATAGCCTAATGTTACATTTATGTGCTTAAGAATGCCTTCAAGACAGAGGAGACTGAAGCATATCTTCGGCTGTAGGCGTCTGAACCCGGCATACAAACTGCATTCGTTTCTTGATTGGAGCACCCAACGGATGTCTGTAAGTTGTCACCGGTGTCTCGCTGATTAAACTCATATCAAGACGTCTCTTGGCCATTTTCTCTCGACTTGAAAAATATTGAAGAGTGACCAAAAGACGCTGGCTTTTTATTTAACCAACCTCTAACGGGAGAGGGGTGAGGGGTGAGGAAAGTGTGTGTGTGTGTGTGTGTGTGTGTGTGTGTGTGTGTGTGTGTGTGTGTGTGTGTGTGTGTGTGTGTGTGTGTGTGTGTGTGTGTGTGTGTGTGTGTGTGTGTGTGTGTGTGTGTATGTGTGTGTGTGTGTGTGTGTGTGTGTGTGTGTGTGTGTGTGTGTGTGTGTGTGTGTGTGTGTGTGTGTGTGTGTGTGTGTGTGTGTTCCTCCCCCGACCACCATATGCTCTCTCCCTTCATGTCCTGACTTGTACGGTTAGGGTTAGGGAATGTTCGCAAAAACAGAGAGGCTGACTTTTTTTAAATATATGTTTTTTTTTAGATGCTTTACTTTGGTTAATTTCATGTTATTTGCAAGTATTTGTAAGTTACATTCAATACTGTATACAGGATTAGGGGCACAGGAAGTGGTTAGGAGGCGGGACATATATCCTATGCATACTAATTGATTGAAACAACGGCATTTTATTTTTCTCATTTTTTTAATTTTAATTTTAATTTAATTTTGTAAACCGGAAGCGGGGCGAGACATCCGCCGGAAGTGGGGGCGGGACATCCGGTCGAACGGGGCGGGACTTCCGGTCGAACTGGGCGGGACTTCCGGTTAAAAGAGGCGGGACTTCCGGTCAAAAGAGGCGGGACTTCCGGTCAAAATTGCCAAAAGGGGCGGGGCGACCTGTCACATTCCATGCTTACTAATGAGACGAACATGGCATTTGTATAACTACTCAGCTCTCCCCACCATCTCACCTGCTCACTGCAGCACCTGCTCAGCTCCCTCCACCATCTCACCTGCTCACTGCAGCACCTGCCCAGCTCCCCCCACCATCTCACCTGCTCCTTGCTCCCCGTCATCCTGCTCCTGAAAAGCGACATAGGCCTAAAAAAAACTGTAAATTGTCCACACTGCAATCTAAAATTAAACAAGAACAATTATAAAACACATGTGCATCGCAAGCACACAACATATTTTGAAACGGTCTCCAAGGAAAGACATCTGCAAAGCCAGTGTATTGATGAACACAATGGTGTGTTTGCAGTGGAGAAGACATTTTCAGGCCCAGCAACACCAATACACGTCATTCAAAATACTTGGGGACCAACACATAAAGTAATGTGCGAGGTTCATCTATGTGAACTCAATGCTGACTTTGCCCGAAGAAGTGGTATGCTACCTTATGAATGTCAGCATTTGCAATCATTGCTGTACTGCCCACCTGCACGCAACAAACCATTAACTTTGCAAAAGGAATCATTGGCTACAATGGTTCAGGAGAAATGGTTTGGTGAGGAGCGCAAGGCCAGTCGTGTACAGTGGCAACAAGAGGCAGAGGCTAAGGGTGTGCCCCTGTCTGTCCTGCTCACTGTTGGTGGACCAGAAACCAAATATCACATTTCTGTGTATGAGCCTAAGGCTTCATACTACAGTAGGCTGGGAAGGGTTGTGATTGCATACAACAGCAAGCAGAACAGCTGGCATTGTCCTTGTGCTAAACCAAGACCATCATGCACCCATAAAGCCATCGGGAAATGGCACCTCTTTGCCACAAGAAGACAACTGTTCAGGAAAGTTAAGTCGACGGATATTGAAGAATCCATTCCACCAAATACTTTCACTGAGCAGGATAGTGAACCAGGAGAGGACCATTATCCACCTAGTGAGACTGGCATCAAGCGGGTGCTAAACTACCTATCGGGTAATACAAACATTCCAGCGGAACTCCCACAGGCTACCATCCAGCAGTCAAGAGATGCCGGTGCACTCGATGCTCATCTGACGCACCTCATCCCTAAAGAAGCCAGGTGTAAGGAATGCAATGGCCCTCTCAGGCTGCGGCCACACGAGGACGAAAACGGCTAAACGCATAGGATTAACGCAAACGCAATCGCAAACGAGCTTCCGTCCACACGCAATAGTTATCCGGATAGTGTCTGCCCACACGAGACCGCTCCGTTTAGCTCCAACCGCTGGAGAAGCTGCAGTACATATGCTGAGCCTGTACGTGGCGCTGTAACTTCCTCCACAAAAGCAGCGAAGAAGCATGGTTGTCATGGTTGCCCTTCTGTTTATTCTCCGCGGTGGGGGCCGAGGGAACCGGGCAGAGTTTTTCGCCAGTCAACGTGTATTAAAGTTTAAATCTTCCGGACAAAATGATAAAAGTGCCGGTCAAAGGTCTTCTTTGTTATTTATTGAGCTTTAAAACAAATGAATAACGACTCTAAATAATATAATAATGAAATACACGGAGCCTCTCTTTTTCCTCCTTCTCTTCGGAGAGCGTCAGTGTCTGTCTCATGCAGCAACTGATCCAGTAATGAGTGACCAGGCCGACAGTACAAATAAACATATGTATAACTAGTTTAGGGGGTTTGAGAGGTCATTAAAATAGCTAAGGGTGATGATCTGACTTGAAGTGTGTGTTTTGCTGCAGCAGGAGGAGCTGCAGGTGAGCAGAGCTGCCTGTCTCCGTCCTGTCAGATTAGACTTCACTCGCGAGAGAAAGATAAATAATCTGAATTCAGGGTGCAGTTTACTTTGACGCGGGGGTGAGCAGCAGAGGTGGGGAGAGGCGGGGCTATTGCCTCATCATTAGGTGTAGATGTTGCACAAACAACTGTAGCATGGTCAATAGCGTCCGGAGCACGATAGCAACTCTGCGATCTGCCATTGTTGATGGTGGCGAAACACTTCAGCAATGGCGCGGGGTAAGCGGAGGTGAGCAGAAGAGGTGGGGAGAGGCGGGGCTATTGCGCAATCACTATCAGTGATCTGAAAATGTTCGGATAGGGCGTACACACGGAGCCGTTGGACCCCCCAGAGCGTTGCGTATGCCTTTCTATCCACCTTGGGACCCGTTATCGTTTCCTCAGTCGTTTAGTGCCGTATTCGGTCGTCCTCGTGTGGCCGAACGGTCTATATGACACTAAACAGTAACGCAAACGACCAAATCCGTCCTCGTGTGGCCGCAGCCTACGTGATCCAGTGCTGATCACTGCAAAAAGCAGGATTCTCACAACCACAGGGGTGGCGGAAGGTCAGTAAAAGCACAGTTGTACTATTGATTTTATCTTGTAACATTTGTATGATCTTAATGTCCGTGATTCAGACATACAAATAATAAAAGAAGAAATAGTTTTACTGGTGTCATTAGGACGGCAAGTAATATTTTGGTTGACATTTTGTTTTAAGGCATATCCACCTACCGAAACAAATGTTTGAATTGCAGCCTGATGTACAGGTACCAGGAGTGGGAGGATGGGCTCCACAATTATGATGACCACGTGATCCTTTCTCTGCATTTGTGCCTGACAATAAGGAATGCATTACAGGTGGGGAGATTTGGAAGTTAATGTGTTGTGTTTACTGAAGGATGTCATTTAAAATAAATTTAAAGATAGACCTTGGTTAATTTCAGTTAGCCTCATCTGCCTCCCAACATTTTTTTTTTCTTTGTAGTCCCAGTGTGTTCTGTCCCAGAGTGAGTTCTGTGTTTGTCCCTCTGTTAAATCAACCATGGGTTTATGAAAGGCGCTACGGTATATACATTTTAGTCATTTGTATTGTTATTATTAGTTATTACCCGAATCCCCATTTTCTGCCAAAAAGCCATAGTAACTCAAACATCAGTGAAGAAAGTGTTGTTATGGCAAGAGTGATCGATCTCAGGTTACAATAATCTAATTAAAATATAGTAATTTAGTAAAGATGATTTATAACATAGAACAAGTAAATTGGCAGAAACAGAAAAGTAACTGGAATGTTATGGTATTGATTAGTTAATTTAGCATTACTGTGGGTCACAAACTGATATTTTACATGTGTATTGACATTGTTACTTTTCTCTCAACATTTGTCTGTCACATACTACATACACATACACATACACATACTGCTGTCAGTAGAGTTATTGAAATGATTGAGACAACAGAGAAAGGGTTCTCCATGCCTATCTACATGTCGAGGCCCTTACTGACCATGATCACATGCATGCATGTGTAACATGTGGATACCATCCACCAGTTGTTGTGATGGACCTTCACAGGAAAGGTGTCTTTAATATGCCAGGCGAGTTTGATCAGCCGTAATATTACACGTATAGACTTTTTGCTGTCTGAATTACAATAAGATCAACAGTATGCAAGTTGTGCCTTGCAATACCATGCTGGGCATATACTGTTATTGTCAGTTAATTTGTTTATGCATGTAACATCATATGGCAGCAGGGTATACATGGTTGTTCCAATGTAGTTATCTGAGATAATCACAAATGTTTCATATAACAGTCAGTGACATTCAGAGACCAAGACTATGATGGGATGCTGTGGCTGTGGAAATGCTCAGTCGGGGTTTCATTCCATGGAGGTCATGCAGAATGAAAAGCCAGCTATGAAGACCCAAATGTTTATCTGAATTATATGAATGTATGAAAATGAGAATGGTTTCTGAAACAATGCATTTTACAATTGTCCCTAAAGATGGTAAGAAGAACCCCTTTGTTGTGCCTCTGAGTCCCAACAAAGGGGCACCATGGACCGGCCACAGACCAGGCAGTCTGACCTCATCCTGAACACTGCATTTCAAAAGATCCCTACAACTACAATGTCAGATGACAGTGAGCACCTGGAGGTCACTGAGGAGCGGCTTTCTGATGAGATCATCAACTTGAAGGTGATTATAATGTGAAATAAGTTGGAAAATGCATCATGCATGTAATTAAAATATACTTTATTTGCAGAATTGGCTTACTAATTAATTTCTACAACAGGTAGAGGAAGTAAGGGCACTCCAAAGGACACCAAAGGCTCCAAGACAGATCTTGTCCTCAGACTTAGAGATAAGTCTAATAGAGTGACTTATAATAACACAGTCTTTGAGAAAGTTTGGGGTGCCTCAGGTTAGTGAAATAACATCATAATTATATTCTAAGATGATTACACCTGTTCATATTTCGTGATTTGCATCGTTTTTCACACAGATCATGGAGTTATGTATTTGAACACATTTCATTCCCAAAGATCCCGACCATCATGTTACTAACTTATACCTCTGCTTTCAGGTGGCTGGGCTGATACTTGCCCATGTGGGGTTGTCTATTCAGTTCAATGTAACCTCAGAGCAGAGAGCCCACGGGATTATGTGGATCTTTTGCTGTCGTGGAAACACTTTCCCAATGTCACAGTGTGTGACTGTTCAAGGGGAGTGGCGGTGCGTGGTAACCGTCGACAGCCTGAGACATTTCATCCTTTTCAAGGACGGTTAATGGAGCCTACTCCGGAGAACACGAAGCAGGCTTCAGAGGGCAAGCTTCATGTGAATATGCCATGGTTGAAACACCCCAAAGTTCCAACAGATGGAGATGGCCACCCTCTCACTGGTTCCTCGGAGCATCATGCACTGAGTGATGTATTCCACCAGGGGAACAGCAAAGATGAAAGGGATGTTCTCAGAAGGATAGAGCTTGTGCCAGAGCTGGCGGGGCGCATAAACAGTCAATATGCGGAACAACTGTTCTCAGGAATGAGGAAAAAATAATTACTTTTTAAACATGACAACACCCTCAACACACATATATCTGCAAAGAAATATACTACACCACTACAATGTGACGAAAAACAACAAAGCTAAAGAGCAATACAGAAACATCATCCCAGCAGATGTGGAAATGCAGCTTGATGTCAATGGGAGGATATCATTAGGTGAAGCATTTCTTATAATCATTATGTTCTTGTTCTTTTATGTGGTTATCTGAGGACATGAGGTGGAAGAATGTATTGACCAGCATGATGCTTCAAGAGGGTAGGTGTGACAATGTGGACGATTTGGACTGGAATGACAAATGTGGTCTTTTGCGTCGCAATCCTGTAACGGCTGCACGCATGTTTCAACACAGATGGGAAACCTTTTTTAAAGATGTCATACGATCACCAAGTCAGCCAATTGGGAAAGTGGTAGATTACTTCTATCGTGTTGAGTTTCAACAGAGAGGGAGTCCTCATATACATGCCATTTTCTGGATTGAAGACAGCCCACAAATTGATCGAGACACTGATGAGGAGGTGGTGCAGTTTGTAGACAAGTACATTTCTTGTGAACTTCCAGAAGATGATGAGCTACTTGAGGAAATGGTGTCAACTGTGCAAACGCATAGTAAAAGACATTGAAAATCGTGTAGAAAGAAAAACACCGTGTGTCGTTTCAACTTCCCACGACCACCGAGTGAACGGTCCTTTGTTTCCAGAGTAGGGAAAACGGATAAGTCGTGTTCACAACAGGAAGGAGTCGGCAACCAAATGATGGAAGAACAGGCACGTAAGATCATGTCCACGGTCAAAGAGGCAGTCACTGATGAGACGGCTACTTTCAAAACAGTCTCAGAGCTGTTTGGAAGTCTGGGTATTAACCAGGAGCAGTTTGAATCTGCATTTGAATGCATTGGTAAGAAAACCCAGGTTGTACTGAAGCGCAAACCTACAGACGTATGGGTGAATCCATACAATAAACGTTTACTTAGCGCTTGGAATGCTAACATGGACATTCAGTTTGTAGCAAATGCATATGCCTGCATTGTGTACATTATTTCATACATCGCAAAACTGAACGTGAAATGGGATTACTGCTCAGCAACGCTCAACGAGAAGCGACAAAGGAGGGAAATACGGATGCCAAAAAGTCCTTGCGAAAGTTAGGCAGCATTTATCTGCATAATCGTGATGTTTCCGCACAGGAGGCCGTTTACAGATTGACCCAGATGCATTTAAAACATAATTCCCGATCGGTTCACTACATTCCCACAGGAGATAACGCAACGCGTATGAGTCTGCCCCTAAAGGAACTAAAACGTAGGGCAGATTCAAACACTCTCACAGACAACAACATGTGGATGGCCAGTTCTGTGGATAGGTATTTGGCTAGACCAAATGAAGACATATTTCATCGGATGTGTTTAGCTACATTTGTGTCGGAATACAGAGTTCTGTCGAAAAACCAGACTTCTGTTAATAGAGTGAAACTAGGCAAGGACCTAGGATTCGTCCTGAAAAGGACTAAGGGAAAACCTGCAGTGGTGCGCTATGTGCAGTTTTCACATGACACGGATCCCGAGAAGTACTTCAGGAACATCTTGCAGCTTTTCCTGCCTTACCGTGTGACTGAAGACTTAAAACCTGAAGGGTTTCAGACTTTCGAACAGTTTTCGAACCATAACGGTCGATGGTTGCTAGACACTGTGGTTCACAGTGATAAAACTACTGTTGATGTAAACAGGCGAACATTTGAGACAGAATCTGAAGTGATGGAACATTCTGACAATGTTTCAGGACACACCGTACTGACCGGCCTAAAAAAGGTGGTGGCGTTGCCATTTATGTGAAAAATAAGTTTTGTGTAACTAATATGGTTTCCAAATCTGTTAGTAAACAGCTAGAATTTTTAGCCGTGAATATTGAGGTAACAAAGGGTCAACAGCTCATGGTGGTGGGCTGCTACAGGGCCCCTTCGGCTGTCAAGGACTCTTTATCGTCATTGGCAAAACTGTTATCGCAACTTTCCTACAAGGAAATAGTGCTGCTTGGTGATTTTAATTGGGACTGGTTAACTTCTGTGTCAGAGGATTTTAAAAACCTGTGTACCTCTTTGAATTTTACCCAGATTATAGACAGTCCTACTCGCCCAAATATTAAGTCCCCAAATAAATCCTCCTTAATTGATCTAATTTTAACAAATGTTCCACATAAATACTCATCTGTGGGAGTATTTGCTAATGATGTGAGTGACCACTGTGTTGTAGCCACAATTAGGGACACTAAGGTCCAAAAGGTTAAACCACGTGTCATCACAAAGAGAGACAAAAAACACTTTGTGGAGCAGGGTTTTTTACATGATCTGTTTGATTTTGATTGGGGTAGAATCAATTTGTGTGCTGATGTAGAAACTGCATGGTCTTATTTTTATCTTGGTTTTATGAAAATTATAGATAGACATGCACCTCTGCGTAAATTTAGAGTGAAGGGACGAAACAATCCCTGGTTTTCTGCTGAGCTGTCCAGTCTCCTTCATGAGAGAAATAATGCTGGGGCTAAGGCTAGGAAATCAGGCTCAGAGGTAGAATGGCTACGTTTTAGGCAGCTAAGAAATAGCTTCACATCCCAAATAAAAAGTGCTAAATCAAAGTACTATTTGTCGGTTACCACAGAAAACCTGAATAATCCTAGGAAATTTTGGAAAGCCATAAAATCGATTTCCACTGGTGATATCCCAAATGAGCTACCTCCGTGCCTTACCACAGCATCTGGCACTATATCAGACAGGGCTACTATGCTAAATTGTTTTAATAAGCATTTTGTGTCTTGTGGCTCTCTGTTTGGCTGTGTGGCTCCTGTGAACGCTCCAATCCTTGACTCTGAACAATGTGGTCTGGAAAACCCTTTCAGTTTTACTCCTTTAACTGTTGGTATTGTTCATGAAGCATTATCCAAGTTAGATCCTAGGAAACCGGCTGGCCCGGACAACGTAGAACCTTTCTTTTTAAAGATAGCTGCAGATTTTATTGCTCCACCTCTTACTTCTCTTTTTAACCTCTCCCTCAGCACGAACACAATTCCAAAAGTATGGAAGTCTGCTTATGTCTTGCCTTTACTGAAAGGAGGGGAGGCAACTATTTTAAATAACTATAGGCCAATCTCTAAATTGTCAGTTCTGGCTAAGGTGCTCGAACGCTTAGTGAGTGAACAAGTAAAGGAGTTTTTATGTATAAATGATATCCTGTCTAAACATCAGTCAGGATTCAGAAAGAAACACAGCACCATCACTGCCACGATGAAAGTGGTAAATGACATTACTACTATTTTAGATAATAAGCAGAGTTGTGCAGCTCTGTTTATTGACCTTTCCAAAGCGTTTGACACCGTTGATCATCGCATTTTAAAGCAGAGGCTACTCAGTATTGGCCTATCCAGCCTTGCAGTGGGGTGGTTTGTGAACTACCTCTCTGAAAGGTCCCAATGTGTTCACTTTGATGGGCTGTCTTCTGAGTGGTTAAACATTTCTAATGGTGTACCACAAGGTTCTGTTTTAGGACCACTTTTATTCTCCATATATATTAACAGTGTAGGTGATAATGTGGATGAAGCTACTTTACATTTTTATGCGGATGATACTGTGATGTACTGTGCAGGTCCCTCCATTCAGGAGGCTGGTGTTAAATTACAAGCTGTTTTTAACACTATTCAGACTCAGCTCTCTGAACTAAAGCTTCTTTTAAATGTTGAGAAAACCAAGGTAATGCTCTTTTTAAAAGCTAAAAAGACTCCAGAGCCTGTTTTAGATATTGTAACTACGCAAGGAACAAAACTTGAAGTTGTTGCCTGTTACAAATACCTTGGTATCTGGCTTGATGATTGTCTCTCTTTTAAACTTCATGTCAATAACCTGCTAAAAAAACTGAGGGTTAGGCTAGGTTTCTTTTTCAGAAACAAGTCCTGTTTCTCGCTTGAGGCCAGGAAAAGGCTAGTCACTGTGACCTTTTTACCTGTGCTGGACTATGGGGATTTGTTGTATATGAATGCACCTGCCAATTACCTGAGCAAATTGGATGCTGCGTATCACAGTGCTCTGAGATTTGTCACAAATTGTAAAGCGCTTACTCATCACTGTACACTGTATACCAAGGCAGGTTTACCATCTCTCTCTGTACGGAGGCTCAGTCATTGGTACACGTTTATCTATAAAGCTTTGTTGGGTAAACTCCCGTATTATATCTGCTCGCTGATAACACAGAGAGTTGCAAGCAGCTATTGTCTGAGGTCACATGATGTGGTCTTGTTAGATGTGCCAAGAGCACGGACTGTCTCAGGTAAGACAGCTTTTATGTGCGCAGCTCCACTTGCTTGGAACAATCTTCAGCAAGAATTGAAACTGAGCAATCTCATTCCTCTGCATGTTTTTAAAGCCAGGGTAAATGAAATGCTTGCCGATACAATGGGCACTTGTAAATGTCTATAACTATGTATCCTGTAAATATAATGTATAATGTCCTTTATTGTTTTATGTTTCATGTGGAACCTATATGCTGCAGGTCTCCCTTGAAAAAGAGATCTATGATCTCAATGGGACCAATCTGGTTAAATAAAGGTTTGAAATGAAATGAAATGTGCTCTTGAAGATGCCTGGTGTGAAATGTGTCCAGGGAAACAGTTGGAATGCTTGGAATGTGAACAGGAAGTGAGGGAACGAGTGCCAGCTCCAGACGAACACACAGATACCATTCCAGACTTGGCCGACGCTGGTGCAGGGGGAAATCGTTTTGATGCACATGGAAACATTATGTGTAGATCGGATGCACTTAATCTTCTCAGATCTCTGAATGTCAAACAGAGAGAGATCTTTTATCAAGTTAGACAATGGTGCATTGAAAAGGTAAATGGCACGAACCCAAAACCCTTCAATGTGTTTGTTACAGGTGGTGCTGGGACTGGGAAATCGCACCTCATTAAAGCAATCCACTATGAAGCATCTAAGTTGCTGTCACAAGTTACAAGTTCGCCTGATAAAGTGTCTGTGTTGTTAACTGCCCCTACTGGAATTGCTGCTTATAGTTTAGGAGCCAGCACAATACATAGCACATTTTCTATAGGGTTGGATGTCAAACCTCCCTACACGCCGTTAGGAGAGGAAAGGGTCAGTACCTTACGTGCTGAATTGAGCGATCTGCAGATCCTTCTGATTGATGAGATTTCAATGGTGAATCATAACTTGCTAGCCTATGTTCATGGTAGACTTAGGCAGATTAAGCAAATTAGTGATCACTCACCATTTGGAAAAGTCAGCGTCATAGCTGTCGGCGACTTTTTCCAACTCAAGCCAGTTCAAGGCAAATCCTTGTATTTGGAGAACATGCCATGTGATTTCTGGACTGAAAAATTCTCCATTGCTCATTTAAACACCATTGTATGTCAACAGGACACTGTCTTTGCAGAACTGTTGAACAGGTTGAGTACACGAGCTAAGACCACGGCGCTCGTTGCCAGTGACATAGCTATCTTGAAAAAGTGTGAAACCGGGGAAAGCACTTCAGCGTTGCATATTTTCGCAACAAATGCACAAGTTAATGACCACAATATCAGACAGTTGTCAGCATCATGTCCAGAGAACCTTTGCGTGGAGGCACTGGATTATGAGAAGAATCAACAATCCGGCCGCATGGAATTGAAAAGAGGGCACTTCAGAAATGTGTACACATCCTATTTACCTGAAAGGTTACCGTTGGGAAAGGGTGCACGAGTGATTTTGATCAAAAATATTGATGTGTCTGACGGCTTGGTAAACGGAGTCTGTGGGAATGTCGTAGACATTGTCAACAATATCCACAACACATTTGTGAGCACTGTGTTTGTGAAATTCGATGACGAAAAAGTGGGTACTAACAGAAGGAAGCGTTTCCCTTCAACTAGTGGCAACCCTTTGGCTACTCAGACAGAGATGACGAAAGGATACGCAAGGGAAAATTGCGTAAACAGTTTCCTTTGAAACTAGCATGGGCTTGCACAATCCACAAGGTGCAAGGGTTAACTGTTGACAAAGCAGTCGTTTCGCTTAAAAGAATCTTTGAGTCAGGCCAGGCATATGTTGCTTTAAGCCGCGTCAAAAGCTTAAATGGGTTGACAATTCAGGACTTTAAAGACAGCGCCATATATTGCAAAGAGAATATTCAGGATTCCCTTGATGGCATTTGTATCCTGTGCTACTACACCCTCACAGGGAACACACTCATTCTCCATATTCTCAATGAATGTACAAAGTTTAGACAGACATTTACCTGATCTAACGGTGGCAATTCAGCCATTTGATTACAGTTGTGTGGCTGTAACGGACACATGGTTAACTGAAACTGTTGCAAATCACACTGCACGGATTGAGAAATATACGTTTCACAGTGTGCCACGTTGCAAGGCATACAACTCAACTGACGCTGTTTTGAAAACAATTAAAGACCAACAACAAGTCGGAGTTTGCATATATTGTCAAGACCAGTTAGAGTACACCATTTTGGATATTCCAAATGTGAATTTAGAATGTATTGCCTCGCATTTCACCAGGGAGAATGTGATTGTTGTGGTTCTTTACCGCCCACAAACATATCCATTGCCTCTGTTCAAACTAAACATGAAGCTGTTGACCAGTTTCTTAAATACTAGGTCAGACAGCGTAGTCATTTTGGGAGACTTCAACCATGATCAGCTCAAGTCATTGTCCATGTCATCCTTCATGGAACAACTAGGTTACTTGCAGTTGGTATCCGAACCCACAACAGAAAAGGGAACATTGATCGATCATGTATATGGGAAACACACAAGTAAGTATCTCACAGAAACGAAGGTTATCCTGATGTATTTCAGTACTCATGAGGCAGTTCAATGTTTATTAACAAAGAACACCTGAGCTTCAACTGTTTCATTGTATAACTGACAAAGGACACGAGCGGTAGTTTTGGTTGTATATTCATCTTTTATAAAAACACATTTAAGCTATTCTGCCCCAAAAAATGTTGTGACAACTTGTCTGAGGTTATCCACACTAACCAACATAACCATATCTTCAATTAGATTAATCTGCAGTCGCATAACATTTATCAAAGGCGCACACATTCTGTTTAATTGAAAGAATTTATTAACTCACATATCAGTTTAACATTTCTTTGTCATGTTTGTAAATAAAAGTTGTATTAATTCATGTTTTCTTCCCATAAGTTCCCTAACCCCCTTTGTCATATCAAAGAGTTGATGGACCCTTATTTCATGCTGAGGACCAAACCCACTGCCATGACAACGGGAGGTTTTTACTTTATTTGCATGCTGTTGAAGTGTATATCTGTTGTCTGTCTGTCCTGCAATACAGTAAGATAAATATTGAAAGATTACATCTTCAGGCATATATTTCATTTTCCAAATGTTTTCAAATTTATAACTTAATTTAGTGGCATTGACCACAAAACAGATGTATTGCAGGTTTTGCTTTTTGTTAAAGTTTAGGCAACAACAAAAAGCAAAGAACCACTGGTATGGACTCTCATTTGAGACAGGGTTCGACTCCCTGTGGTGGTTTGATCTATTGTTGTGGTGTAGACAGTTAATTAAAGATCCATAAAGATATAGCTGCACAGTCCAATAATCCCTAATTGTTGACATGATGTGTTGAAGTCCTCTAGGATCAACAAGCGACATATCGCTACCTGGTTGATGCAGGAAGAATGGTACCAACACAACTGGCGCACATGCCTAAGATTTCCTGGTCAGAAACAAAGGAACGCAAAGTCAGGTAAACAATTTACAGGTGGCAGAGGAAGAGAGCCAGTCAGCCAGTCAGTCCGCCAGTCAGCCAGCAGCAGTCAGCATGGAGGAGAATGCTGAGGTCCGGGAGAAAACACGGGGGAGGGGAGGGAGATCTCCCCGTTTGAAAGAAGTCTGCTGTCTGCTGTGACCAATTACATACCAATTGCCCAGCCAACCCCACCAGTGGTGGAGGAGGACGAGGACTTTCAATTCTTCAAGAGCCTCTTGCCCACCATGAGGCAGATGACAAGGGCACAGAGGGCAAGAGTCCGCCTTGGGGTACACCAGCTCATTTTTGTGGTGGACCAGGAGAACAATGTATAATTTTTTCACACGTACTGATCCACATTACATTTTTGTACACTCATCACACACACTTCACTCATCACACACACTTCACTCAAATTCACCAAATAAAACATTATTTCAAGTATGTTATGGCTATACTGTGTCTTCACTTGTTCATGTGGTTTGTCAGTTGCAACATACCAGAAGCTTCATGTATGTCGGTATATATAATGTACTTTCTTCTGTAATTGGTCATGTGAAAAGCTGTTGAAATTATGAGTGGTTTATCAGTAAAAACAGGGCTGAAAGAAAAAGGTTGTTAGTCATATCATAATATAATAATATCAATTCAAGAAACATGTATATTAGGAATGTTTGATTTTAAAATGGCTCATTTGGAATATTTGCTCTTTAAAGAAAATGGGTAGCTCTTAAAAGAGCTTTTGGTTTGGAGGAGCCATGGTGACCCTACACCACGTTCTGCTGCCATGACACTACACCCTCCTCATTCAAATAGGACCTACACCACGTTATGCTGCCATGACACTGCACCCTCCTCATTCAAATAGGACCTACACCACGTTATGCTGCCATGACACTGCACCCTCCTCATTCAAATAGGACCTACACCACGTTATGCTGCCATGGCAATGCACCCTCCTCATTCAAATAGGACCTACACCACGTTATGCTGCCATGGCACTGCACCCTCCTCATTCAGATAGGAGCAGAAGGTCTCCCGCAGTTGGATGGATCGGCGTGTGGCGTTGTTGGAGCCCATCCTAGGTGCATCGCGCAGGGTTGGAGCTTCATCACTCGGCTCTGCGACGACAGGGACGACAGGTGTGCGTGATGACCTTCCTATTGTCTTCCAGCGGAGGAAGTTGTGCAACACACAGGCGGCCTTCACACACAACTCTGTTACCTCCGGGCTGGTGGTGATGACACGCCGGAACATTCTCCACCGAGATGAGAGGATGCCAAACGCACATTCAACCACCAACCTGGCCTGGCTGAGGCGGTAGTTGAACAGCCTCCTTTCACGTGTGAGCTGGCGTCCAGGGAACGGACACAGCAGGTTGTCCAGCAGCGGAAAAGCCTCATCTAATTAATTAATTCTACCGTGTTGTGTAATGTTTATTTATACTGTTCATGCTCACTACTTGTAGCACTTCGGGATTTGCATTCAAATATGAAGTGCTTTATAAATGGAACTCATTATTATTATTATTATTATTATCTCCAACCAACACATGGGGAAGAAGGCCGAGCTGCTCTGCTCCTGGGATGACGGTGTCAGGTGGTAGCTGCAGACTGCCATCTCGGAGGCCCTCTCCAAAAGCAGAATTCCGCAGGCTCCCACCGTCGCTGCTCCTTCCAAAACCTCCGACATCCCTGAAGAGGTACTGGGCGTCCACTACCCTGAAGAGGTACTGGGCATCCACAACAGCCAGTAGTACCAAGGAGTGGGTGGACTTGTAGTTGAAGTAGAGGGACCCATAATTTGCCGGAGCCTGGATCACCACGTGCTTCCCATCAATGGCACCAACGCAATTTGGAAAGTTCCAGCACTCCTGGAACCCAGCAGCGATGGCTCTCCAGTCCTCCGTCTGTGGTACCGGCATGGTCTCCTCGACCAGGGCGGTCCAGATGGCACCCGCAACCTCCTGCACGATGACAGCCACTGTTGTATGCCCGACCCGATAGCTGAATGCTATGGTCCTGTACGAGTCACCGGTTGCCAGGTACCTGAGAAAAAAGTAATATACAAGATTTTTTTTTAAAAAAGGTTATACGCCACGCAGACACACACACCACAGACAGACACACACACACACACACCACAGACACACACATCACAGACACACAATTACACCACAGGCACACACACCACAGACACACACATCACACATTTCACACTTCCATTACGTACACCGACAAAACTACCTATGTGTAGCCGCTCCAAGACCCCCAAAACACGGACTAAGGAGCTCCAGGATCCCTCCCTACCATGAGCAAACAGGCTATTTCACACTTCCATTACGTACACCGACAAAACCACCTATGTGTAGCCGCTTCAAGACCCCCAAAACACGGACTAAGGAGCTCCAGGATCCCTCCCTACCATGAGAAAACAGGCTATTTCACATTTCCATTACGTACTCCCATTAAAAGTGCATGAAATGGACAGGAATCTGTCCATTTCATCCACATTTGACGACCCGTCCAGGGTGGCTTTCTTACCCAGGAATTAGTGTGTGAAAGCTGGGTAAGATTACTGTGAATACAGGGGTGCACATGGCTTTATTACCCAGGAATTAGTGTGTGAAAGCTGGGTAAGATTGCTGTGAATTTAGGGAGGATATGTCCATTTCATCCACACGTGACAACTCCCATTAAAAGTGCATGAAATGTACAGGAATCTGTCCATTTCATCCACATTCGACGACCCCATTAAAAGTGCATGAAATGTACAGGAATCTGTCCATTTCACCCACATTTGACGACCCGTCTAGGGTGGCTTTCTTACCCAGGAATTAGTGTCTGAAAGCTGGGTAAGATTACTGTGAATACAGGGGTGTACATGGCTTTATTACCCAGGAATTAGTGTGTGAAAGCTGGGTAAGATTGCTGTGAATTTAGGGAGGATATGGCCATTTCATCCACATGTGACGACTCCCATTAAAAGTGCAGGAATCTGTCAATTTCATCCACATTCGACGACCCGTCCAGGGTGGCTTTCTTACCCAGGAATTAGTGTGTGAAAGCTGGGTAAGATTACTGTGAATACAGGGGTGCACATGGCTTTATTACCCAGGAATTAGTGTGTGAAAGCTGGGTAAGATTGCTGTGAATTTAGGGAGGATATGTCCATTTCATCCACACGTGACAACTCCCATTAAAAGTGCATGAAATGTACAGGAATCTGTCCATTTCATCCACATTCGACGACCCCATTAAAAGTGCATGAAATGTACAGGAATCTGTCCATTTCACCCACATTTGACGACCCGTCCAGGGTGGCTTTCTTACCCAGGAATTAGTGTCTGAAAGCTGGGTAAGATTACTGTGAATACAGGGGTGTACATGGCTTTATTACCCAGGAATTAGTGTGTAAAAGCTGGGTAAGATTGCTGTGAATTTAGGGAGGATATGGCCATTTCATCCACATGTGACGACTCCCATTAAAAGTGCAGGAATCTGTCCATTTCATCCACATTCGACGACCCGTCCAGGGTGGCTTTCTTACCCAGGAATTAGTGTGTGAAAGCTGGGTAAGATTACTGTGAATACAGGGGTGCACATGGCTTTATTACCCAGGAATTAGTGTGTGAAAGCTGGGTAAGATTGCTGTGAATTTAGGGAGGATATGTCCATTTCATCCACATGTGACGACCCCATTAAAAGTGCATGAAATGTACAGGAATCTGTCCATTTCATCCACATTCGACGACCCCATTAAAAGTGCATGAAATGTACAGGAATCTTTCCATTTCATCCACATTTGACGACCCATCCAGGGTGGCTTTCTTACCCAGGAATTAGTGTCTGAAAGCTGGGTAAGATTACTGTAAATACAGTGTGCACATGGCTTTATTACCCAGGAATTAGTGTGTGAAAGCTGGGTATGTTTGCTGTCAATTTAGGGAGGATATGGCCATTTCATCCACACGTGACGACTCCCATTAAAAGTGCATGAAATGTACATGAATCTGTCCATTTCATTCACATTTGACGACCCGTCCAGGGTGGCTTTCTTACCCAGGAATTAGTGTCTGAAACCTGGGTAAAATTGATGTGAATATAGGCAGAATATGTCCATTTCATCCAGGGAGATGTACAGGGCTTTCTTACCCAGGAATTAGTGTGTGAAAGCTGGGTAAGATTGCTGTGAATATAGGTAGGATATGTACATTTCATCCACATGTGACGACTCTCATTAAAAGTGCATGAAATGTACAGGTACATACTGTAAGGGCCTCGGGCAGATTCGGGCCTCCCAGAAGTTAGGAGCAACCAGGGAGGAGGATATCCCTGCCGTACATGGACAGCACCCAGAGACTGCTTGGGAGGAGGCTGGGCTCTGGGGGCTCCTGGCAGACCACAGGGAGGAGGCTGGGCTCTGGGGGTAACTACTGGGGGTGTGATATAAAATAAATGCATGAGGCATTTCTTAATCTGAAACTATCATTATGTTTTAGTCTGGAGTGAGTCACTCAGTGTAAATCCTATGATTGATAATATTTGCACCAGTAAATTGTAAATGTCCAGTAATATACTTATCATATGTGAATAATAAGTAATAGGTACATATGTTTCTATACTTTACCTTCTGACAGAGGTCACATCACTTCCGTTTCCTTGGAGCAGGTTTATCCCTCCTGAAGGCCAAAGCCCGTCCATTCTGCATCTCCCATTTTGTTATGGCTTATAGGTTTAGTGATCATCTAAACTTTAAGTAAAATAACAATGCAAGTGTTAGAGAGACCTACACTGCAAAGCGAACAACACTGACACCATGTTAACCATTATTTACACAGGTTATCTACACATATAATCATGTATAAACACACATCATGTTCATAAACGGGGAAGTTGTCCTTTTATCCATATATGATTGATGTATGTATATTGAATTACAATTAATGTAATGTTATATACAGTATATAGCTATCTTGAATATATATTCAACAATATACTGTATCCTTCCTGGAGCATATAACACACTTTATCATATCATAGTGAGCAACGATCCCTTATCTCACATAAAGATATTTATATCTTATAATATATGATATACTTTAGGTGTCTATATGAACAAATAAACTGATAAACATAAACTCATAAAATGCCACCAGTACCCAATAGGCATCTTAACCAAATCTGTAAAGTAACTAAAGGTAAGCTATTAAACACATGTCGTGGAGTAAAAGTACACCATTTACCTCTGAATTGTAGTGAAGTAGAAGTACACAGTAGAAAAATATGGAAACACTCAAGTGAAGTATAAGTATCTCAAAATTCTACTTAAGTACAGTACTTGAGTAAATGTTCTTAGTTACTTTCCACCTCTGTGTATACAGTATATATGCTGTATGACTTCTGTACCACTGCTCACAGAAGTGTAGTTACTAATTACAACATGCCCATTAATACAAGAGTCGTTTAACAACTTATTTAAATGACTGTTGTCAATCGGATGTACAACGCATGGCTGTTGACATTGATTAATATAATAACGTGTATTTAACCTAGACACGATAGCATTAGCAATGCTGGCTTGCTAACTTTATGCAGACTGAAGTTGCCGACTGTATACCGTAATGTAAAAGTTGACGCCAAAACGACGGTTGTAAAAATAGGTTTTATGACTGTAAACGGGAAAATAGAAACAATAGTGTTGTCACTTACTCTGAATAATGCGCCTCGCGATTTTTACACTGTCAACCAAAAGCGTGAGGGGGGCGGGTTCGGAGTGAAGCCGTGCCGTGAGTGGCTCTGTCCATTGTGATGCCGTGACGTGATTGGCTCCGTCCATTGTGAACTCGCGTCGTGATTGGTTTAGGTCCAATCTCACAATGGACAGCGAGTATCATGATTGGGTGATAGGATTGGATTTTGACAGACGGTCCTGCGCAAGCTAGCGCCACAGAGACATTCTACCCAGCTAAAAGGGGTTTGGCATGGATCACTGGCCCCACCCTCCTTAATTGGCTCTTTGATTCAAGAAATGTGTTTGCCAAGAATACAGAAAAGTAGAAGTTGCCTCAAATGAAACCTGTGAAAGCTAAATGTGCGCTAGCTTTTAAAGCTTCAGTTCATGTCTTCAATTTTGCTGGAAGCAAGGACGTACATCAAATGATGATGTGTAACAGTTATACTTTTGTTACTGGTTTCCTGGTAACTTGCCCCTGAACACGTCAACTGGCATATTACCTTAGATGTCTATTCAAACATTAAACATCACTGGGTGGACTTGAACCACCAACCTTTCGGTTAACAGCCGAACGCGCTAAACAATTGAGCCACAGAGACATGCTACCCAGCTAAAAGGGGCTTGGCATGGATCGCTGTCCCCACCCTCCTTAATTGGCTCTTTGCTTCCAGAAATGTGTTTGCCTAGAACACAGAAAAGTAGAAGTTGCCTCAAATGAAACCTGTGTAAGCTAAATGTGCACTAGCTTTTAAAGCTTCAGTTCATTTCTTCAATTTTGCTGGAAGCAAGGACGTACATCAAATGATGATGTGTAACAGTTATACTTTTGTTACTGGTTTTCTGGAACCTTGCCCCTGAACACAAAAACTGGCATGTTACCTTACATGTTTATTCAAACATTAAACGTCACTGGGTGGACTTGAACCACCAACCTTTCGGTTAACAGCGGAACGCGCTAACCAATTGCGCCACAGAGACATGCTACCCAGCTAAAAGGGGCTTGGCATGGATCGTTGGCCCCACCCTCCTTAATTGGCTCTTTGCTTCCAGAAATGTGTTTGCCTAGAATACAGAAAAGCAGAAGTTGCCTCAAATGAAACCTGTGTAAGCTAAATGTGCGCTAGCTGTTAAAGCTTCAGTTCATGTCTTCAATTTTGCTGGAAGCAAGGACGTACATCAAATGATGATGTGTAACAGTTATACTTTTGTTACTGGTTTTCTGGAACCTTGCCCCTGAACACCTTGTAGTGGACATTTTTTATTATATCATTCTTATTATATCTTTCATATGCTTAAACCAAATGCTTCTTATTTCCTGATGTGCTTTCTACTATTATTATTATTATTATTATTATTATATTCTCTTATGGATTATTCCCAGGCTCTGCAAGGCCACAGCTGTTTTAGCCGACTGGGAGTCACACAAGAACCGTTATGCTATCTGCTCAAGGCCACTGGGTGTCTCATAAACAATCTGACCGTGTGAACACAAGAGTTATAACATTCCCACTCTTTTCTTATATAATCTCTGCTTTTTCATTGTTCTGCGCACTCTCGCGCAGACTATCTTATACTCTGTCCGACTTGTGACATTATATTATTGTATCGTGTATTTGAAGCTTCAAATATATAACCAAAAGACAGCTTTTCTCGATTCACCATTTATTTGTTTTTATCACTTTGACTTGTACTCTCCAGCTGTGTTTGGGTCCTAGATTTCCATAACAACCTCAACTGGCATGTTACCTTACATGTTTTCTCAAACATTAAAACGTCACTGGGTGGACTTGAACCACCAACCTTTCGGTTAACAGCCGAACGCGCTAACCAATTGCGCCACAGAGACATGCTACACTGCTAAAAGGGGCTTGGCTTGGATAGCTGGCCCCACCCTCCTTAATTTGCTCTTTGATTCAAGAAGTTTGTTTGCCTAGAATACAGAAATGTAGAAGTTGCCTCAAATGAAACCTGCGTAAGCTAAATGTGCACCAGTTTTTAAAGCTTTTGTTCATGTCTTCAATTTTGATGGAAGCAAGGACGTACATCAAATGATGATGTGTAACAGTTATACTTTTGTTACTGGTTTCCTGGTAACTTGCCCCTGAACACGTCAACTGGCATGTTACCTAAGACGTCTATTCAAACATTAAACGTCACTGGGTGGACTTGAACCACCAACCTTTCGGTTAACAGCCGAACGCGCTAACCAATTGCGCCACAGAGACATGCTACCCAGCTAAAAGGGGCTTGGCATGGATCGCTGGCCCCACCCTCCTTAATTGGCTCTTTGATTCAAGAAGTTTGTTTGCCTAGAATACAGAAATGTAGAAGTTGCCTCAAATGAAACCTGTGTAAGCTAAATGTGCGCTAGCTGTTAAAGCTTCAGTTCATGTCTTCAATTTTGCTGGAAGCAAGGACGTACATCAAATGATGATGTGTAACAGTTATACTTTTGTTACTGGTTTTCTGGAACCTTGCCCCTGAACACAAAAACTGGCATGTTACCTTACATGTTTATTCATAAATTAAACGTCACTGGGTGGACTTGAACCACCAACCTTTCAGTTAACAGCCGAACGCGCTAACCAATTGGCCACAGAGACATGCTACACTGCTAAAAGGGGCTTGGCTTGGATAGCTGGCCCCACCCTCATTAATTTGCTCTTTGATTCAAGAAGTTTGTTTGCCTAGAATACAGAAATGTAGAAGTTGCCTCAAATGAAACCTGTGTAAGCTAAATGTGCACCAGTTTTTAAAGCTTGAGTTCATGTCTTCAATTTTAGTGGAAGCAAGGACGTACATCAAATGATGATGTGTAACAATTATACTTTTGTTACTGGTTTTCTGGAACCTTGCCCCTGAACACCTCAACTGGCATGTTACCTTAGATGTCTATTCAAACATTAAACGTCACTGGGTGGACTTGAACCACCAACCTTTCGGTTAACAGCCGAACGCGCTAACCAATTGCGCCACAGAGACATGCTACCCAGCTAAAAGGGGCTTGGCATGGATCGCTGGCCCCACCCTCCTTAATTTGCTCTTTGATTCAAGAAATGTGTTTGCCTAGAATACAGAAAAGTAGAAGTTGAAACCTGTGGAAGCTAAATGTGCACCAGTTTTTAAAGCTTTAGTTCATGTCTTCAATTTTGCTGGAAGCAAGGACGTATATCAAATGATGATGTGTAACAGTTATACTTTTGTTACTGGTTTCTAAAGAACAACCAAAAAAACATTTTTTCCCCCAAAATAAAATTTGACAATCAATTTCATTAATGGGATATCCTAAAGATAAGAAAAATCATTGTTGTCATTTGTTCTAGCTCGGGTAGGGGTATCTCAAAATCTGAGGGGCCTTCCTGCCAGCTAGACCAGGGGTGGGGAACCTTTTTCCTCTCAAGGGCCATTTCAATGTTTACAATATCCTCAGAGGGCCGTACAAGTTATTGACCTCTGCTTAAAAAAACTAAAATCACAGCCCATTCATTTCATTCTGTGCAAAGAAAAAGCAACCTCTTAATCCAGATATCTCACCATGACTCGCGTATGCATGCACGTGCAGGGTGTGGCGTGCTCCCCTGGGAAGATTTTTTTTAAATGTTGAAGTTAAAAGCATCAATCTGGTGCACTTTGAGAGCAACATTAGGAGATCTATGGAGACATCTCTCAACACCCAAACACAACTGTAAGCAGATTTTCTTTTAATTTATGGATATTTGACAAATCACTCCCCTTTGAAACTGTATTCTTCTTTATTAATAACTGTCATATAGTATTTTATACCTGTTTACTTTATTCTCTTATTTTTTTTATAACTATAATGATCATATAAAGATGTGCCTTTACCTCACTGGTTGTAGAAAAAGCTTCTTATATTCGTTAGCATAGCTAGCTAACCAGATGCTAATAACAACAAAGTTATTGACTGTATGATCAGTATGACAGATGAACAGATCGCCACTGGGCTTTCAACTAAAGACACAGACACGCAGAAACTGCGGCATGTGTATGGACTTATCGGTACTGCAATTTCTGAAGTGCTGGAGCGGCGTTCTGGTGCTCTCCGTCAGAACTGCACCCCTGTCAGTCGAGACATAAGCCGCGTTCACACCGCAGAACTTTCCCTGGTACTTTAGTTCTTTAGTTCCGTTATTACCAATAATGTCGCGTTCACACCGCCGGGACTACTCAGTGCCGGGAACTCTTTTGGAACTCTTTTGGTACTTTTTAGTCCCTGCTAGAGAGGTTGTACGAACCTGGTGACAAAAGAGTGCCAATTTCTATTCTATTTCTATTGGCTGGGCGAATTGCAAACCACGCCCCGTTAGACTCTGAATTTGTTTTGTTAGGCAGCCATTTTTTTCCTCGCTACAAAACCACATCCACACCTGAGCGAGTAGTTTTGTACTTTAAAGCAGTTATGACCACACGTACTACAACACCGGAGCGGTGGAATGATGAGGAAGTGTCGGCGCTTCTGGCATTTTACTCCAAGGACGGGATGCAGCAGCTTCTACAGAAAGCAGTTCCCAACTCCAAATGTTTTGAGCGATGTTCGCTACTTGAGCTGGGAATCGTGCACAGTGCACACGGATGCCGGGTAAAAATAAAGAAACTCAGGCAGTACTATAAAAAAATTAAAGACCACGATTTTCTATTGTTATTATATATATATATATATATATTGCCACTGTTTTTTAATACTGACACCTAACTTGCACTAAGGCGTGTCTGCTGCTATATATATTGCCACTGTTACATTGTTTTGAAACTACTTACACTTTATTTTACATTTCACACTGTTATTTAACTTCAATTTACATGCATACGACACACCTGGAACAGCATGATGTCATTATTGTTATGTCTTGACTGTGCAATAAAACAAACAAACTGGCGAAGCTTTATTTATTGTGTCCCACCCCAAATTTGCAGAATAGAAGAATGTGAGAGCAGACAGGTGTCGGTGGTTATCAGAAACACAAGTCTTACACACACAAACACAAGTAATTTATCATGTCATTTGTTTTAGATAAATAAGGGAAAAACACCAAACAAGGGTTGATGTCCTTTTCCAAAATCAGCCTGAGGGGGTAATATATAATAAATACATAAATATAAAGTCCATTGTTATAATGGGGTATTTTATTTGTAAATTACTCTTAAGAACTCCATCATGTCTGAGGTCGGAAAGTAAACAAACGCCTCATACAGCGGATGGGCTTTATACCCCTCCCCCCCCCCCGTGTAGTTCTTCTTCTCTCGTTTTTTTTTGTTGTACTCGCCGTGAAGTGGTTTTGCGCATAGACATATAATATGTCATAGACATACCATAGACATTTATATGTCTATGGTTTTGCGGCCTGCCAGTAAACCCAGAGAAGAAGAAGACGAAGTGACGTCAGCGTAATCTTGCCTCAGGGAAACTACTGCGGTGTGAATGCGATTGGCACTAGCCCCCTGGCGGATTTAGTGCCGTGGTACTTTAGTGGTACTTTAGTGCCGGTGTTGTGTCACATTATGCCTCCCCGTCATGAAATGCCCCCCTTGTCACGGGTACGCGCATTTCTAAATGATACGTTTACGCCTCTAAATGACACGTTTACACCATAGGTTTACACCTTAAAAAGATGTTTAAAACGAAAAGTAAACGTTCAGGGTTTTTATTAATGGTAATATTCAGACTGTGAGTTGTTTAGTGGTAGCTCGTAGTCTGATTCTTATGGTTTAACTTTCGCTCCGTATTTGAGATGTCGAAATTCATGTCACTTCCTTTTCAGTTTTTGTTTTTTTTAATCTTTTTTTTAATCATTATTGTTACGTCCTGTCTGTATAAACGTGCTTTAAAATGTATTGTTTAATTGTACATAGTTGTCATCTAATAATCAAAATATGTTTACAAATGTTACATAGTCTTTGTCAGCATATTATTATATACGCTATGCGTAAAAAATAAAAGTGTGACATTCATGAAACTTGCTCCATTTATTGGTACCAGTCCTAGAACCATACCCTGAAAAATGCTCGAGGGTGGGATTCATAGAAACCTCTTTTGGGGGGGGGGGGGGCATTTTATGACAGGCCTGGCCATCACGATATGCCCCCCCTTGCTATCTTACAAAATAAAAGTGTGACATTCCTGAAACTTGCTCCATTTATTGGTGCCAGTCCTAGAACCATACCCTGAAAAATGCTCGAGGGTGGGATTCATAGAAACCTCTTTTTGGGGGGGGGGGCATTTTATGACAGGCCTGGCCATCACGATATGCCCCCCCTTGCTATCTTACAAAATAAAAGTGTGACATTCCTGAAACTTGCTCCATTTATTGGTGCCAGTCCTAGAACCATACCCTGAAAAATGCTTGAGGGTGGGATTCATAGAAACCTCTTTTAGATAATTATTACATTACATTACATGTCATTTGTTAGGCGCTTTTATCCAAAGCGACTTACATACATTCAGGACAATCCCCACAGGAGCAATTACCTGCATTACATTCTTTCTTGATCTGGGCTAAGGGGAGTGTTGGAGCTATATATCTCTTAATATTATTTAATAGTTTAACATTTATTTTCTTGCTGTTTATAGTGTTTATTGTAAATATATTCTTAGTTGGTCTCATACGTTAAAGTAATTTATATGCTTTTATTTTGAAGGCATGTTTTGGGCACTGGGTGGTTAGAGCACCTGGTGTAATTGTATATATTGGAGACAGGTGGGTGGTGGGAGCCAGAGCACTAGTAGGCAAACGGTTTTTTAGCAGGGTGTTTCAAGCCACATAAAGGAAAGCCATATAGGAAAGGCTTAAGGAAGAGATATAGGAAACCTGTTCATTGTACTTTGTTAATGGAATAAAATGCACAAATGGAGGTTCTTGTCTGGATTTGGATGACCATTGCCCTGCGTAAGATCTGCTAACTTGCCTCAGCGGCTGTATTTTTTAAAGTTAATTATCCGTTTTATTTCTATATGATTTTGGCTGCTACAGGGAGACTGCAAGGTTTCTTATATTAAACTTTGCCTATAAAAATCTAATAAATCTTCAAAATAAATGTTTATTTTATGTGTGATAATGTCAACCTGATCTCACCAGAATGTGTGACTCCAGCACGACTCCTTAACACCGCATTGCGTGGTGGAGTCACTAACTTTACATTCACGTGTCTGCACCACGCAAACAACCCCAATTGGATAATGTACACAATTTTAGTATGGATAATATGTCACTTTATTTCTTTATTTCATTCAACATGTATTATTAATTACTGTGTATGTAAATGTATGGACAATTGCAGGACTAGCACTCACTCCATATTGGTTTTATTTCTGACTCGGATGATAAACCAGGCCTGTCATAAAATGCCCCCCCCCCAAAAGAGGTTTCTATGAATCCCACCCTCGAGCATTTTTCAGGGTATGGTTCTAGGACTGGCACCAATAAATGGAGCAAGTTTCAGGAATGTCACACTTTTATTTTGTAAGATAGCAAGGGGGGGCATATCGTGATGGCCAGGCCTGTCATAAAATGCCCCCCCCCCCAAAAAGAGGTTTCTATGAATCCCACCCTCGAGCATTTTTCAGGGTATGGTTCTAGGACTGGCACCAATAAATGGAGCAAGTTTCAGGAATGTCACACTTTTATTTTGTAAGATAGCAAGGGGGGGGCATATCGTGATGGCCAGGCCTGTCATAAAATGCCCCCCCCCCACAAAAAGAGGTTTCTATGAATCCCACCCTCGAGCATTTTTCAGGGTATGGTTCTAGGACTGGCACCAATAAATGGAGCAAGTTTCAGGAATGTCACACTTTTATTTTGTAAGATAGCAAGGGGGGGCATATCGTGATGACCAGGCCTGTCATAAAATGCCCCCCCCCCCAAAAAAAAGAGGTTTCTATGAATCCCACCCTCAAGCATTTTTCAGGGTATGGTTCTAGGACTGGTACCAATAAATGGAGCAAGTTTCATGAATGTCACACTTTTATTTTGTACGCATAGCGTATATAATAATATGCTGACAAAGACTATGTAACATTTGTAAACATATTTTGATTATTAGATGACAACTATGTAAAATTAAACAATACATTTTAAAGCACGTTTATACAGACAGGACGTAACAATAATGATTAAAAAAAAGATTAAAAAAAACAAAAACTGAAAAGGAAGTGACATGAATTTCGACATCTCAAATACGGAGCGAAAGTTAAACCATAAGAATCAGACTACGAGCTACCACTAAACAACTCACAGTCTGAATATTACCATTAATAAAAACCCTGAACGTTTACTTTTCGTTTTAAACATATTTTTAAGGTGTAAACCTATGGTGTAAACGTGTCATTTAGAGGCGTAAACGTATCATTTAGAAATGCGCGTTCCCGTGACAAGGGGGGCATTTCATGACGGGGAGGCATAATGTGACACAACACCGGCACTAAAGTACCGCAAGTCCTGCGGTGTGAAAGCGGCTATATACACGTTAGGCTCGTGTTGTGTTCAAGGACCCTGACCTTGGCCAGGAAAAACAGGCACTCGCTTGTTTGTTTGCGGTCTAGATTTCTTTCATTTTTTATTTTTTGCGTGTGTTTATAGATTACCTCGAGGGCCGTACCAAATTGTCTCGCGGGCCGTATACGGTCCGGAGGCCGGAGGTTCGCCACCCCTGAGCTAGACTATACATACAGTAGCTGTATGACTAATGCTGGTGGTACCACAGGTCAAAACGTAACGTAATAAGCTAATTACAACATGCCCATTAATGTAATAATTGTATAACAATCGGACAATCGGATGTACATATTTAAACATGGCTGTTGACAATTATTAAAATTACAGTTAACGTTTATTTAAAATAGAAACATTCGCGTTAGCAATGCTGGCGATGCTAACTAATTTGATGCAGACTGACCGAATTTGCCGTATACCGTCATGTGAAAGTTGACGGCAAAATAGTAAAATGAAATCGAGTGATGATTGTAAAATTGGGTTTTGTGACAGTCAAACAGGAAAAAAGTAATATTTAGTGTTTGTACTTACTCTGGATAACTCAGATGCGCTTCGCAAGGACTGCGACAAGTCCACTGTCAAAAAGCGTGAACGTCCATTGTGAACTCGCGTCGTGATTGGTGCACAGAGACATGTATCGTTAAATATGATCTTGATCAAATATTATGGTCATTTGGATACTATAGTTTTGGGCTGGTGACATTTAAAAGTGTTATCATATAGTTTGTATAGTTGTAAATATTATTTTTTTCCCTAAAGTTTTTCTAATTTTGTGAACTCCACACAGATGGTTTCACTTCTGCTTTATTACCAGCCAACATTACACATCAAACTTACATCATCCAGTCCAACCAATGAATGAAATGTATATGAATGGCTAATAATTTAGCTACTTTATCAATATACATTTAAATAACACAATTAACCTCCGGTTTATTATTCAGTCATTTATTCAGCATGATTGTCATGAGTATTGGATTTGATAAAACATAGTAAATGTTGCCACTACATTAATATACTGTAGATGTGGCCAACATGCAACAAGGCACCACATGTTATTAAACAAAAAACATATTACATTACCAAGAACAGAATTCAAATTTGAGAGGAAATCTTTGAATCGACCATTTTTATTGACCAATATTTCAAATCTTGTTTGATTCACTCACAGGCCCTCTTGTGAACCCAACTGTCAAAGACAATAGTGACTGCTTGAGGCTGGTATAAAAACAAAAAACTGTCCATTATTATTGAAAAACTGTGAAATGTAGTGCTTGCAAAGGAATGTAAAGGTGGGAAAGTAGATAATATGTTACAGAAACAAAGGGTCATATTTTAATTAGAAATAGACACTGGCTATGATTTTGACATGGCCTGAATATCACCATGACAACAAAAGAAAATTAGGAACCATTTGCAGTCTCTTCAGATTCCGACCTAACAATATCATGATCTACAGTAGCTACTGAGTTTTTCAAGCGTAAACCATCAGAGTGCTGACCTTGAGCCTCAAACATTTGAAACATTTGAAGAAAAAAACAGTAGAGAATTAAGTTAAAAGTCTGTGACTAAACAGGGCAGTAGTGCAGATGAGGGTGATGACTGCAGGAGAGTTTTGATGTTATTTTCAGAAGACCTTCCTAGTCACACCAGTTTTAATAATCAGGTCCTAGCTCTGAGTTTCTCCCAAATCCTGTCCCTGCTCTCCATCTGTAGCTTCAGTTTGAGCTGTTGCGGTCTGATCCTTCTGTGAAGTGTTGAGGGCCAGCTGCATGGCCCACACACTCAAAGGCCTCATGTACGCCAGAGAGCGGTAGATTCCCTTCTCGCAGTACGCTTCAGGAGTCTGGAAGGCCATGCCCAGCCGCTCCCACACGGTTCGGTAGCAGCCCTCCGCCGTGCGCATACCCTCCTCCTGCATCCCCTGAAAAACAGACAGCCAGAGAGGCATGAGGCAGTGTTTCAGAGGATTGTTATAATGTGTCCAATCATTTACTCCCTGGCTGGAGTGCTTCTCCTAAGTTACTTGCCTCCATTAAGTTTAAAATATAACGAGACCTTGAACCATAGAAAGCTTTTAATGCAGGCTTTCAATAGATAGATTTCTTAGTCGAGGCATGGGGAAAAAACTAATATATACAAAATATACCAAATAGTTTTACCCCTTTAATGTAAGGTGTATAGACTAAAACACATACACACTTACCTCATGTATCATAGTGGCTGCTAGTCCATACACGACTCCAATCCAGACTTCATCCGACTGGACACTGGAGCGGTCAGGCACTCCCTCGGGGCGCATGCCGTTAACCGCCCCCATCTGGCCTCCAGCGAAGCTCATTACATTCAAGTCAAAGACAGATTTCAGTGCGGTCTGAATTTTTTCTTTGGGAAAAGCCTAGAGAGAGAGGGGAAGGGATGCTGAGACTACAAAGATTTGAAGTATGTCCTAATGAAAAACATAACTTTATTGATGTTTGTCTTTCTTGTCGCACTTCTTCATAAGGGCTTGTTTTTTTTTTTACTTGCCTGGTATTCTCCCTCTCCCAGTCCAGACGCTTTCAGGAACCAATGGCCAGCACACTGGTCAGACATGACGCTATTAGAAAGGTCTCTCCCACTGCTGTCATAGTTGTAGTACTTGCCTAAACATGAGAGGAAAATAGGCAGTATACCAGACAGTATTGGTAAGTGTTTCTGAGTATCGGGAACATGTTTTTGTATCACAACTATGTCCCGGAAGTCTATCGCCATAGGGAGCGCGATGTCAAGTGTGAAGTTCTTTATAAGAGCAGTGCTTGAGACGGTTGCAAGCAGTAATACCAAAGGGACATTTTGTTGCAATGTTTTGCACAATCACTGGACTAGTAGAGAATTTACCGTTCCACAGCAGTTTGTCATAAGCAGCGCTGCCCCGGTCCAAGATGTCTCTGTAACGTTTGTATGCCTCCTCATTTTCCACCAGTTTGGCCATTTTACACATAACACACAGGGACGCTAACCACAGCCCACCACAGTACGCACTGCAAACAAACACAAATATAGGAATTTTAGTTAAATGTAACATGTAAAATAAGGGGTAATAAGATCCATAGCTCTGAATGTCATATTTTAATTACAAAACATTTGCTAATGACATAATATTTTTCTTCAATTGATCTTGCCAGTGTATGAAAACCCTAACGTTTCCTAAGTTGATTTCCCAGCATGCAAGATCTAATTCTAAAAATAGATATAATTGTAAATGTACAAGACAAGCCATTCATCTTTACACTTACCTCTAATCGAATCACATTTAGAGAAAACCCTGCCGCTACACACAAGTCATGCTTTTGACATTTCCCTGCCATCTAATGCAGACCGTAAGCTTTAAATGAAATGATCATACAGTACTTTATATCTTGGATTGATTAAATTAAATAGAGGGTTTTTGTATGTTAACTTTGAATTGCTTCAAGGTTTCTAATTTAATAGAATAAATGTTTCTATTGATATAAAGTTTCAGTAGTGGGTAGTATCACTGAGCTAGATTACTACAATTATTCTTGTATTATATCATAGTATTTGAAATATAAGACAACACAAGTAGGTAATGTGTACTCAAAATAAGGGCTACGATTTCTGCACATGTTTGTAACCTGATATCTAATAAAATAATTTCCCAATTTGGGATCAATAACGTACCCATCTACGCATCATGTTTTTTTCAGAGCCAATATGTGTTTCACTCCTCTCACCTTGGTCCCGTCACCGTCCAGCCGTCATAAGTCTGGTCGGCATATCCAGAATTCTCTATAAGGCCGTCTCCATCCAGGTCGAACTTCATCTCGGACTCCATCACCGCCTAGAAGACCAACCACAACGACAAAGCTCAGTGGAACAAGCAACATCATATAAGATAAGATAATTATGACTACAGGTGGGCTTCAACTCTCACATGCAGCACCGTTAAGACCCCATAGATCCCTCGTACCTGGCAGACGGGCCACATGTCCTTCAGGTACTGATGGTCCTGAGTGAGATGAAAGTCCCTGTAGACCTGCAGCACAAACTTCAGGTTCAGGTCCTTCCAGTCTGCAGTGTCATGGATGAGGTAAGCATTTACCCTCTGCCACGGCTCATCATCTAGAAAGAGTCATCATGTGCAATGAGACAATAAAAAAGACTTGAAGACAGTTAAGAAATGTTTGAACACCATTGGGAAACAATCCTACGCAGCCACCACCGGAAAAATAATTCTTCATAATGTATTTAAAATGTAGTGTACCCTCGTTTTTCACTTTCTAGTTTCACCCTTCATACCTGGGTCTCCGATGTCGTGAGGCACCACATTTTTGGCCTTGACCGGAGAGTAGCGCCCGCTCATCAGATGCAGCCTCTCCATGGGGTCCTGCTGAACCACACTGCCGGCTGAGAAGATATCAAAGCTATTCAACGTTGCCCTGGTATTGCTCTTTATCAAACACACGTGATGAGATAGTTGCTCCAAACGCTAAGATGAAAGCACTTCACTCACCAATATCATATTGCAGACTCAAGGCAAGTTTAGGCCACAGCATGATAAGTGCAAACGAGGCGTAGAAGTGCACGTCGTATGTGTTGTACATTCTGTACTCCTGACCTGGGGAAAAAACAATAGCTTAGTTATGTGCGTTTCATATTTAATTAAGACAGATCTTTCTTTTTACTCAACAAATATCTCATGGTTAAAAAATGTTTAGTGTTGTAGCTTCCCCGAAACACAGCGTGCAGGTAGTAGCATAAGGGAACAGACAATCAAAACATACTAACACAGTTTTGGGTGTGTTCACCTTATCTGATATTTAAAATGTGTTCATTATGAACTACAATCAATAAAATGCTAGAAAGTGCTCAAAGTTAATCATTTCTAACATAACATAATATACATTAAAGTACCAACTATCTGTTCATATTGATTAATCCTTTTTTGAAATAAATCAAATAATTATTTTTCTCCAAAAAGTCTCTTCAATGAAGATACCCTTTATCATTTCCCGGAGTTCAAGATGATTTCTTCCAACATTTTGTACATTTCAAACAGTTACCCAAATCCCCCAAACATTCAGTTTACCACCATAAAGTAGGGAAACAGACACTCCTCACGTAAAAGAAGCTCAAATGTGTTGCATGAGAAATAACTGAAACTATCCTGGATTGCCAAGTTTCAGATCACCGTTCTGCCGATCAAGTGCCACATCGTCACTCACCTTCTAGGTAGGCGAAACGTCCGAACTCCTTAACGACGGCGGGCTGAGCTGGCAGCCCCCCGTCCTCGCTGCGCACCCCCCCACTGACATCAGCGTCCTCTGGTAGCTCCGTCCACACCGTCCCTCCATCCACCACAAAGTACAGCTCGTTAAATAGGGCCGACTTATACCAGGAGGGGAGGGAGCTGCAACGCAAGCCAAGGTGATCAACACTTATCAGCATTCATGGATGGAAAGCTATTGTTATTTACGTCTTCATCATTTATAATCAATGTTTGAACCGTCGGCTACCTGTCCTGGAGAATGGGTCTTTGCCACTCGTCAATGCTCTTCTCCCACTGTCTGTAGCGTGTGAGTGCGTAGTGACCTAACGAGGGGGAAGCATCCCCTTTGGTCCCAAAGTAACGAGTGTATCTCCTGGGAACAGAAAGTTGATGTTAGCTTCATCAGGAAAACAACAGCAGAAAACACAAAGGCTTCAAAAAGGACACGGCCTTGAAAGCATACTTGTTCGGATATCCTTAGGGAAGCGCATTGTGTTTTATGTCACTATGGATTATTCATGGCGTAGCTTTTTAGGATGTAATATGTGATCAAATAAAATGCATCAGAGTCCTGGATAGAAGAGGGAACAGCCAATAGCATGTGTTCTAACAAGACAACCTCAGACTGGTCTTTTTCAAAAGTAATAGAAACAGGAAGAACGATATCTGTAACTGTGTTTGACTCTGGCTTGTTTACATTCCTGCAAAGCAACACAATGCACATGTGTTACCTGTGTGTTCTGTGTGTTACCTGTGTGTTACCTGTGTGTTACCTGTGTGTTACCTGTGTGTTACCTGTGTGTTACCTGTGTGTTACTACCTGTGTGTTACCTGTGTGTTACCTGTGTGTTACCTGTGTGTTACCTGTGTGTTACCTGTGTGTTACCTGTGTGTTACCTGTGTGTTACTACCTGTGTGTTACTACCTGTGTGTTACTACCTGTGTGTTACCTGTGTGTTACCTGTGTGTTACCTGTGTGTTACCTGTGTGTTACCTGTGTTGGGGATTAATGTTGTCTTACTCCTAGGAATCTAACCTTTTCTGTGTGTTGATGTTTACGACCAAGTGTTATGACCGGTCAACTCTCGGTCACGGAGCCTAAGAGTCAGAGAAGTGATTCAGTGTCTCCAGGTGTTTCCACACCATCCCCCAATATGTGGATTAACTCTCTTTATGGAAGTGAGGTCTATCGGGAGAGGGTCAGAATCTCTGGCTGTGACTTGTGATGTGAATTTCTCCGGCCGTTACTTGTATTAAAGATCCATGTTTGACATCAGAACTCCTGCTCGTCCCGTGTCTCTCTGAGTCCTGACTAGGGGTGCAACAACTAATCGACTTAATCGATTAAAATCGATTACCAAATTAGTTGCCAACTAATTCAGTCGTCGATTCGTTGGTGACGTCATCAGGTGCGTTTACGCGCCGTTAAACTACAACGTTATCGGTACTGGGGACATTAAAAAAATATATGTCATTTATTATTGATACAAAAACATTATATCGCAGTCTTAGTGTGGCCAGCTCGTTTATAATATGCAAAAAGACAAACAAATGCGTCTATGATGTATTTTCGATCAGACGAGATCTCTCTCCCTGGTCTGTGTGGGAGGGGGCGGGGCAGTTTAC